>NC_053025.1:576331714-576484750 GCF_003073215.2 Triticum urartu | reverse complement strand
TCCTGAAAATAATTGTGGGCTCTGTTTAGATTATTTCCAACAGCAAACATTTATTTCCAGAATTATTTGGGCATTTAAATTATTTTTATAGCATTTAAATGCCCAAATTCAAATACTTATGATTTAATTCAATGACCTTCTGTTGACCTAGAAAAATGTGCACCAATTTTGCCAGAGGTTTTAACCCAAGACAAAGAGGGTGAACTTTTTAGAAGGGCATTTCAGGTTCATTGAAAATAATTTTAGTAAACCCTAGTTGTTTCCAGGGGGTGTTGGGGGTTTCTGCCTTCCCCATTTCAAATTTAAGAGAAATTTAAACATGATGCACACTCTAATGCTTGAACTAGCTAGGGTGTGACAACTCACCCCCACTCAAAAGAATCTCGTCCCGAGATTTAGGATCCTCCGGGAAGAAGGTGGGGTACTCGAGTCGAAGACGATCCTCCCTTTCCCAAGTGGCTTCTTTCTCGGAATGGTGTGACCATTGAACCTTGAGAAACTTGATATTATGACGTCGAGTGGTACGCTCGGCTTGATCAAGGATACGAATGGGATATTCCTGATATGAGAGGTTATCTTGTAGATCAAGCGTTTCGTGGTCCACTCCACGGATGGGATCCGCGAAGCAACGCCTGAGTTGAGAAACGTGGAAGACATCGTGAACTCTGGAAAGATGCAGAGGTAGTTCCAATTGGTAGGCAACTTCTCCTCGTTTGGCAAGAATGCGAAAGGGTCCAATGTAACGAGGAGCCAATTTACCTTTGATACCGAAACGATGGGTTCCCTTTAACGGGGTAACCCGAAGGTAAGCCTTCTCGTCGACTTCATAAGTCATAGGCTTATGTTTACGATCATATTGACTCTTTTGACGGGATTGGGCTGTTTTCAATTTCTCACGAATAACGCGAACCTGCTCTTCTGCTTCCTGAATCATATCCGGGCCAAAGAGTTGTCTTTCCCCGGTTTCTGACCAGTTAAGAGGCGTTCGACATTTTCGTCCATAGAGAACTTCGAAAGGAGCCTTGCCTAAGCTGGCTTGATAACTATTGTTATAAGCAAACTCCGCGAATGGAAGGCATTTCTCCCAACTCATTCCGAACGAGATGACAGAAGCTCGGAGCATATCTTCCAGAATTTGATTGACTCGTTCTACTTGATTGAGGATGGAAGGCGGTGCTAAAGGAGAGACGAGTTCCCATAGCATTTTGGAAACTTTCCCAAAATCGAGAGGTGAAGAGACTTCCACGGTCTGAGTTAATTTCCAATGGAACACCATGAAGAGACACTATTCGGGAGATGTATAAATCAGCTACCTGGCTAGCGGTGATACTCTCACGAACAGGTAGGAAATGGGCTACTTTGGAAAGACGGTCGATCACGACGAAGATGGCATTATTCCCTCTCTTGGTCCTAGGAAACCCAGTGATGAAATCCATACTGATTTTATCCCATTTCCACTCAGGAATAGCCAAAGGTTGAAGGGTGCCAGCAGGCCGTTGATGCTCTGCTTTAACACGACGACAAACATCGCAATTAGCAATGTATTGAGCGATTTCTCTCTTCATCCTAGTCCACCAAAACCTCTGGCGTAGGTCTTGATACATTTTAGTACTACCAGGATGAATGGTGAGAGGGGATTCATGAGCTTCCTTAAGGATCAGCCGCCTCAGGTTTTGTGCCTTTGGAACCACTAGGCGATTCCCAAAGTATACGACACCTTGATCATCAATGGAGAAACAATTCGCGACTCCTTTTTAATGTTTCTCTTAATACGAGAGATTCCCGGATCTACCTTCTGTGCCTTGATGATCTGATCCGTAAGGGTAGGTTTCGCCACCAGGGTGGATAGGAATCCTCGAGGAACAATGTGAAGATTTAGCTTACGAAATTCCTCATGGAGAAATGGTTGACTTTGTTGTAACATCAGGTTGTTACAATAGGACTTACGGCTTAGCGCATCAGCCATGACATTGGCTTTGCCCGGGGTGTAAGTTATTCCTAAGTCATAATCCGAGATCAACTCAACCCAACGTCTTTGCCTGAGATTCAAATCTGGTTGGGTGAAGATATATTTCAAACTTTGGTGATCGGTGAAGATCTCGCAACGATTACCGAGAAGGTAATGTCGCCAAGTTTTAAGTGCATGGACTACAGCTGCAAGCTCTAGATCATGTGTGGGATAATTTTCCACATGTGGGTGTAATTGCCGTGAAGCATAGGCAATTACCTGACGATCTTGCATGAGTATGCAACGTAGTCCTTGTCACGAGGCGTCGCAATAGATAATAAAGTCCTTGGAGAAATCTGGTGGTACCAGTACGGAAGCAGATGTCAGGCGTCTTTTCAGTTCCTGAAAACTGAACTCGCACTGTGGAGTCCACTCGAACTTTTTATCTTTCTTGAGGAGTTCAGTTAGAGGTTTAGCAACCTTGGAGAAATTCTCGACGAAGCGGCGGCAATAGCTCGCTAAGCCAAGGAAGCTCCGAACTTGCTTAACCGTCTCAGGTGGAGTCCAATCAAGGACGGCTTGAACTCGCTCGGGATTGACAGCAATACCCTTACCAGAGATTACATGGCCTAGATAGGTCACTTCTGGCAACCAAAATTCACACTTGGAGAATTTGGCGTAAAGGCGATGCTCTCAAAGTTTCATCAATACCAGCCTTAGATGTTCGGCATGTTCCTCTTCATTCTTGGAGTAGATGAGTATGTCATCAAGGTATACTATGACAAATTTGTCCAAGTACTCCATGAAAACCGAGTTCATTAACCGGGAGAAGGTGGCTGGGGCATTGGTTAAACCGAAGGACATCACGGTGTACTCGTATTGGCCATAACGAGTAACAAAGGCCGTTTTGGGAATGTCCCCGTTTCTGATTTTGATTTGATGGTAGCCCAACCTCAGATCCATCTTGGAAAAGACTGAGGATCCAGCGAGCTGATCATACAGATCATTGATCCTGGGAAGCGGATATTTGTTCTTGATGGTGACCAAATTGACAGGTCGGTAATCCACAACCATTCGATCCGTTCCATCCTTCTTCTTAACGAAGAGGATGGGGCAAGCCCAAGGAGAGGAACTAGGACGGATGAAACCCTTTTTCAAGGACTCATCGAGTTGGTTCTTAAGCTCGGCTAGTTCTAAGGGTGCCATCTTGTAGGGTCTTCTAGAAATTGGAACGGTTCCTGGAACAAGGTCTATCACAAACTCAACATCCCTGTCAGGTGGAACACCTGGTAGTTCTTCTGGAAAGACATCCGGAAAGTCTCGGACTACCGGAACATCCTCAAGGTCTAGAAGGGGGTTGGCATTTAAGTAGTAAAACTAGCGCTTGGCCACTCGAGTTAAGACATTGACTGTCTTGCCCGATGGGTGAGTAAGTTGAACGGTTCTAGTGGCACAGTCGATCTTAGCATAATGAGCTGACATCCAGTCCATACCCAAGATGATGTTTATGTCCGAGGACTTGAGAGCTATTAAGGATGCAAGGAAGACAAGTCTACCGACAAGAATTTCGTTCCCATGGCTTACTCTAGAAGTTTGCCATCTAGAGCCAGGAGTTTGAATTTCCATGGTAGAGGGCATGTCACAGAATGTCGTGTTGTGCAATCGAGCATAGTTCTTGGATATGAATGAATGAGATGCTCCAGTATCGAAAAGAACAGATGTCGGATGGCAGTTAACAAGGAGCGTACCAAGGACGACATTGGGATCCTCATGAGCCTCCTCGGCTGAAACATAGTTAACATGGCCACGGGCAGTGGTGACCGGCTTGGCGTAGAATGTCTTTCCCGCGGGCTTACCACGGCCAACGGACTTTCCAGTCTGAATGGGGTTGTTGCTCTGGGGACACTCTCGACTATAGTGACCCGGCTCTCCACACTTAAAGCATGTCACCACATTGGGGCGTGGAGCAGCATTAGCAGCGGGGCCACCATAGGGCTTGGGCGGTGCAAATTGCTGGTTGGGACGAGGCGCCTCAAAGGATGGCCTCGGGATGAACCTGGGTGGCAGTGCCGTGCTTGGAATCCACACCCGGCGCTTCTGAGTTCTAGAGCCGGATGAAGAGCCAAAATCACGGGAGTGCTTGTGTGAAGCGTCATAATCAGTCTGGCCCATCTCAGCACTGATGGCTTTATTGACCAACTTCTGAAAGGAGGTGCACTCGTGCAGACGAAGATCGCAGCGAAGCTCAGGGCTAAGTCCCTTGCGGAACCTTGCCTGCTTCTTAGCGTCAGTAGATACCTCTTCAGGGGCATAGCGTGCCAGATTACCAAATTCACGACTATATGCATCCACAGTCAGTCTTCCTTGGGTGAAGTTGCAGAACTCCTCCCTCTTGCGATCCATGAGACCTTCCGGAATGTGATGCTCACGGAAAGCCTCACTGAATTCAGCCCAAGTAGTGATTTGGCCGACCGGGCGCATAGCTTCGAAGTTTTCCCACCAAAGGCTAGCAGGGCCTTCGAGGTGATAGGCAGCATAGGTAACCTTGTCGGCTTCGGCTACGTTGGCAGAACATAGCTTGTGGGTAATGCTGCGAAGCCAGTCATCCGCGTCGAGGGGTTCGACGGAATGGTTAAACTTTGGTGGGTACAGCTTGATAAAGTCATTGATCGACACCAAGTCATTTCGCGGGTGGCGTGCAGTGTTCTGCTCAATCCGCTCTAGCAGGCGGTTAGTCTCATGCTTGTTTCTTTCCGCCTCCAGCATTACTTCGGCCAGAGAAGGCGGGTGAGGCAGATTTTCACCCCTAGCTGCACTGGCTTCCCCCTGCTCCGAGGCAGCAGGGTTGCTGCGGGTGTTGACCATCCTAGGAGAAAACAAGACAATGGTTTAGATAAGGATGGCTCAAACTTAGCAAGGAAGTGCAGAATGTAATGGATAACATGGAATGCAGAGATGTTCATCCGTATGTCATGGTAATATAAAACAGCCATATATATACCAGCGGTCATACACATCATACGTAGTTTAGTACAAGCCCAGACTACAGTACAACTATGATGAAAGACATTACATCTCATCGGAGGCATTCCAAGCTCCTATACATTATTTGTCTACACCTCCGGAATTGACTACACACTAAGTCGTATTCCACAAGTCACGCAGGACAGTGGAGATACAACTACTACAATACTAGTGGTACTACTACTAACTCAGACAGCTCCGTAGTAGTCCTCATAGAAGTCACCTCCGTAGCCTGGAAGTTCAACGTGACCATCCGGGAACAGACGGTCCTAAGGAGCCTGTGGACCAAAGGGGCTAGGATGAGGTCTTGGACCAACAAACGGTGGCCTGCGGGGACCACGGGGTAGGGTGATGCCTCCCACATCACGCCAATCCACCATGTCTGGCAGAGTTGATCTCACAGGATACAGATCCCTTGTATCCATACATCCAGCTTGCACCGCAGGTGCAAACCGAGTCAATGTGGCCCAATGATCAGCACGGGTATTGAAAAGCTCCAGCCTCAAGGCCCGATTCTCTCGGTCCTTATCTTTGAGCATCTCAGCAGTGGTACGAGTTAATGAGTCCTCCTGAGTGGAGTCAGCATAGATAGCCTGAAGATACCCCTGCGCTCCCGGAAGTGAAGCTGGCATGTAACGGAAGTCGGTGTTCCGAAGCAGGCCAGTCCGGACTCGCATAATGGTCATCATGGAATAGGCAGCATCCTGCACAGCCATCTCAACAGTAACCCCGAGTCCATAGGAACAGTGAAGGGGCCCGATAGATCCAGGATAAGAAGGAAATATCCTGACGGTGCAGAAATATTGGCTTTGATTAAAGTCGCGGAATTGCTCTTCAACGGTGTATTCGGGATACCAACGGTAACCCGTCTCGATCATTACCCGGACTAACATAGCAGTATGACCGGGCACATCGAGGCACCGGGTCAGGCGAACCACTTGGTTTTGAACATGGTTGGCCATCTGAAAGCACAACCACAATGTAAAGACATCAGAATTTCTAGGGAAAATTGGATAGCATAACAGCTGTAAATGCTCAGAAAAAGATTTGAGACATCCACAACAGTTCGCAATACCACTCAACAACATCATATCAAGGTTCTGATCCAATTAGCAACATACTAAGAATAGTAGAAACTGAACTGGGACTTGTAACAACAATCCTATAAGCTACTACGGATTAGTAACACGTGAACCTGATAGAAGAAGAGAGCCTAGTCCTTAACCCACGTTGAATGAGAAGAGAATGACTCAGATCAGAGGCATAGGGTAAAGGAGTAAAAGAGCCTTACGTTCCCTCCCACAATCAATTCCCATACATATAACTAAAGCATTTCTAGACTCGACATCGACCAGCTTGGCTCAACGAACCTACAGGCAGTCTAGCTCTGGTACCAACGCTGTCAGGACCCCGATTCCAAGTCACATCGATCTAGCCGGTAACACCTCATATCACTTTGCGGCCTCACACACGGTATCCCACGGGTGTCGCCTTACCATGGCCTGGGATCGTTTGCGCCTTTTGGCTCACGTATATGATAGTGTCGCTAGCATCCATATGATAGAGAACCCGGGCCGACATGGCTAGTCGTGAACCCAAAGCGGCACAGACCTATGGAGACAGGCATACATGAATCACATCAAACATGTCGGTCATCAGCGAGTGATTCCGGGCTGTAGCACTGGGCTAACAGGACTCCGGTGAACCGGGCTGTAGCAGGCTAGGCAGGACTCCGGATATCACCGTGTGACATTTCCCCGAAGGGACAGACATAGGAACGAAGTCAAACACATGCCGGCCAGTCAAGTGTCCTGAACAGTAGTGCTGGGCTAGCAGGACTCCGGTGAACCGGGCTGTAGCGGACTACTATGGCTCGAGGAACACTAGACTACATTTCCCCATAAGAAAGGCTGCCAAGGATAAACAACTAGATTGTCGGATCCCACTCATACCAAGCATTTCAATCATACACACAATATGCCCGATATGAGTACATACAACATGGCATCACAACAAAACTCTACAACTCAAGTACTTTATTTAAAGGCTCCAGGGAGCCATACATAACATGTTCATACAGATAGGGGTCACATGACCCGACACTCAAGTCATACAAACATACAAGCACATGCGGAAGCAACTAGTCTGAGTACAGACTCTAGAAAGAAAGAAGGCTTCTCGAAGCCTGTCTATCTACATAGGGCCCTCCATGGCCAGGATCACCACCTGGGTGGCTAGTCACTCATCGACGTCAAGGTCTACGTAGAACCCATCGGATGGGGCGGTGTTGTCGTCTGAAAACAGTAATTAAGCAAACATGAGTACAAAGGTACTCAGCAAGTCTTACATCAGAACCTACTATACATGCTTATTCTCAAGAAGGTGGTGGGGTTATTGCAGCAAGCCAGCTTTGACTCTTGGCTAAGCTATCCTATGGAACTTCACCAGTAAAATAGTTTTCGCACACGAGTCCACTACTCACCAACACAATACTCCACCATGGATCCTCCCTCGTCATCCTACGAGAGGGCCATCCTCGGTACTCACACTTATCTTGAGTCTTTTAGTAGTATCCATTAACTTGTCTATGAACTGTATAGGCAACCAAGTAGTCCTTTACCGCGGACGCGGCTATTCGAATAGTTTTATACCCTGCAGGGGTGTACTTCGTCATACACGCTTTCACCACTTACCGCCGTTTACACGACATGTACTCGGCAACCTTCAAGCGGAAGCCCAGCGAGGGTGTCGGCCACGGCCTACCTAAACACTTAAGTCTCTAGTCCAGGTTTATCGCCTATCCAGGTTCCATCCGCAGGGAGTCCGGCCGAGGTTTCCACATACGGCCCCGAACGATGTGAACAGGGTTCCCGAGACACCAAACGGGTGACTCGGTACACCGTGCCATGTGTATCTACCGCAACATAGCCCACCCCTAGGGTCAGCGCTACGCACGGCCGCCAACACATAACCTACAAACACCAGAAACTATTTGCAACTCCTGGACAGAGTACTAGGGTGATTAAGAAGCCGAGAGGGTCCATTGGTTTCGGGCCCAATGTACGGTAGTAACTGCATCTTAAATCACACATACAGATCTCAGTTCTTAGGGACGGCCTCAATGAAACAACCCACCATGTACTTCTACATGGCCTCTCATCGATACCTTTACCAAAACATGTTCAACGCATCCCTCACATTACCGGCATAAGCATTTCACTCTAGCCCATCTCCCAGATGAACCAGACCTGACACAACTCTAAGCATAGCAGGCATAGCAAGGTAAGAATCACATACATGGCTCAATCAACTCCTACACATTCTAGTGGGTTTCATCTAGTTACTGTGGCAATGACAGGTCATGCAGAGGATAAGGGTTCAACTACCGTAGCACACAACAGTTTGAATTGCGTTGTCTTAATGCAGTAAACAAGAGCAGAAGCGAGAACATGGGTTTGTATCGGAATGATCAATGGGTTGCTTGCCTGATGGAGTGGTAGTGGGATACTGCCCTTCAGTTGGATACTCGTGGATATCCTCGGAGGCAGAACCTACCACGAAGAACACATCGTAATACAATCAACACATGACGATATGCAACAATATGATGCATGCTATGACATGGCAATATGAATGTGTCTTGGCCTAATGCAAGTTATAACAGAAAGGAATGAACTTATTTGAATCAAAGATTCAAATATTAGCTCATTAAACATGGCCTTAATAGTGCTTTTCCTTATTCTGCCTAAACAGCAAGGTAACTTGTTTTGTCATGCATGAAACCATTAAAGTTGGATAGATTGAATTTTTCTGATAATTTTTTACATATAATTTATCTCATTTGGAGCTATGGTTGAATTTCTATGAATTTTTGAAGTTTGAACTATTTTCTGGAATTTCCTGTATAAGAATAATTCCAGTAATTTAATTACTGCGTCAGCATTACGTCAGGGTGACGTCAGTGGTCAACGGGGACGTCCAGGTCAAACCTGACTGGTGGGTCCCGCGTGTCAGTAGTTAATTAAGCTAATTATTTTAGTTAAAACTAATCTGATTTAGTTAACCAGAGGGGGCCACCTTGTCATTGACTCAGGGGAGTCAAACTAGGGTCAAACCCCTGGTCAGCGGGGCTAATCCCGCCGGCATTGAGTCATCGGCGAGGCCCGAGACGGTGGCGCGGCTCGGAAAACGCCCACAGGGCACGGGCGAGGCCGTTCTTGGGCTCGTTGGGGAGCTCTTGCAGTCGCGCATCTAGTGGTGGTCGAGGCCGGGCCTATGGTGGCCGGAGACAACGACGGCGAGCTCCAAGGTGGCGGCCGGAGTTCGGCCATGTGCGGGGTGTGGGCTGCGGCGTGCAAACGGGAAAACTAAGGCGCTAGCGAGGCACTACGCGATGCGGCAAGCACGTTGCGTAGCACGGGAGGACCAAATGGTCGCCGGAGCGACGCCGGCGACGAGCTCGAGCGGAGACGAGCTTCGGCCATGGTGGACCTATGGCCTAGAGGGTGCAAACGTGTGGGAAAGAAGAGGGGAAAGGCGGCGGAGCTCACAGGGAGGTCGATGAGCAGCTCAGTGGGCTCGGGGGCGGACCGGAGCGAGGCAAATCGATGAACGGCGTCCGGCAGGTACCGAGGTTGAAGACGACGCGATAGCAGTGATGCAGGGCCTCCGGCGAAGCGTGGCTCAGTGGGGAGGGCGAGGGCGTCACGGCGGAGCAATTTGGCTTGTCGGAGGGGCGAAGGGGTGGCTCTGGCATCGTCTACGGCGAACGGCGGCGAGGAACGTGCTCGGGCATCGCGCGGGAGAGAGTGAGGGAGACGAGGGGAGAGTGAGCGAGGATGAGAGGGGGACGTGGGGGTCGCGTGGCACCCCTAGGCGTCTCCAGGCGTCGGCGGAAGCAGGAGGTGGCCGGCGTGTGGCCGCGGGCGCCGGCCACGCGCTCCGCGTCCTTCTGGCGCGAGGAGGACGACAACTGGCAGAGCTAGTAGGCTGGGCCGAGCCAGGTGGGCTGGGCGAGCATAGGTAAGGCCCAGGTGGGCTTCCTCTCTCTCTCTCTCTTTTTATTTGTTTCTGTTTTTCTAATTAACTGCAACTGTTGGGCTTTAATAAAATACTAAAACGTTTCCAAAAATCCTGAAAATAATTGTGGGCTCTGTTTAGATTATTTCCAACAGCAAACATTTATTTCCAGAATTATTTGGGCATTTAAATTATTTTATAGCATTTAAATGCCCAAATTCAAATACTTATGATTTAATTCAATGACCTTCTGTTGACCTAGAAAAATGTGCACCAATTTTGCCAGAGGTTTTAACCCAAGACAAAGAGGGTGAACTTTTTAGAAGGGCATTTCAGGTTCATTGAAAATAATTTTAGTAAACCCTAGTTGTTTCCAGGGGGGTGTTGGGGGTTTCTGCCTTCCCCATTTCAAATTTAAGAGAAATTTAAACATGATGCACACTCTAATGCTTGAACTAGCTAGGGTGTGACATAAAGTTGAGTCGGGACTCAATGCCCAACCACTGTAGAAGATAGAAAGATAATGAAAGTCATTCCTTATGCCTCAGCCATATGTTCTATCATGTATGCAATGTTGTGTACCAGAACTGATGTGTGCTTTGCTATAATTTTAGCAGGGAGGTACCAAAGTAATCCGGGAGTGGATCACTGGACAACGGTCAAGAACATCCTGAAATACTTGAAAAGGACTAAGGATATGTTTCTCATTTATGGAGGTGACAAAGAGCTTGTCGTTAATGGTTACGTCAATGCTAGCTTTGATACTGATCCGGATGACTCTAAGTCACAAATCGGATATATATTTATATTGAATGGTGGAGTTGTCAGTTAGTGCAGTTCCAAGCAGAGCGTCGTGGCGGGATCTACGTGTGAAGTGGAGTACATAGCTGCTTCGGAAGCAGCAAATGAAGGAGTCTAGATGAAGGAGTTCATATTTGAACTAGGTGTAATACCTAGTGCATCGGGTCCAATGAAAATCTTTTGTGACAATACTGGAGCAATTGCCTTAGCGTAGGAATCCAGATTTCACAAGAGAACCAAACACATTAAGAGACGCATGAACTCCATCCGCGATCAAGTCAAGGACGGAGACATAGAGATTTGCAAAATACATACGGATCTGAATGTTGCAGACCCGTTGACTAAGCCTCTTCCACGAGCAAAACATGACTAGCACCAAGACTCCATGGGTGTTAGAATGATTACAGTGTAATCTAGATTATTGACTCTAGTGCAAGTGGGAGACTGAAGGAAATATGCCCTAGAGGAAATAATAAAGTTGTTATTTATATTTCCTTGTATCATGATAAATGTTTATTATTCATGCTAGAATTGTATTAATCGGAAACTTGATACATGTGTGAATACATAGATAAAACAGAGTGTCCCTAGTATGCCTCTACTTGACTAGCTCGTTAATTAAAGATGGTTAAGTTTCCTGACCATAGACATGTGTTGTCATTTGATGAATGAGATCACATCATTAGGAGAATGATGTGATGTATAAGACCCATCCGTTAGCTTAGTATAATGATCGATAAGTTTTATTGCTATTACTTTCTTCATGACTTATACATATTCCTTTGACTATGAGATTATGCAACTCCCGAATACCGGAGGAACACCTTGTGTGCTATCAAACATCACAACATAACTAGGTGATTATAAAGATGCACTGCAGGTGTCTCCGAAGGTGTTTGTTGGGTTGGCATAGATCGAGATTAGGATTTGTCACTCCGAGTATTAGAGAGGTATCTCTGGGCCCTCTCGGTAATGTACATCGCGGTAAGCCTTGCAAGCAATGTGACTAATGAGTTACTTGTGGTATGATGCATTACGGAATGAGTAAAGAGACTTTCCTGTAACGAGATTGAACTAGGTATGAAGATACCGACGATCAAATCTCGGGCAAGTAACATACCAATGACAAAGGGAATGACGAATGTTGTCATTGCGGTTTGACCGATAAAGGTCTTCGTAGAATATGTAGGAACCAAGATGAGAATCCAGGTTCCCCTATTGGTTATTGATCAGAGATGTGTCTCGGTCATGTCTACATAGTTCTCAAACCCGTAGGGTCCGCACGCTTAACGTTCAATGACGATTTGTATTATGAGTTATGTGTTTTGGTGACCGAAGATTGTTCGGAGTCCCGGATGAGATCACGGACATGACGAGCAGTCTTGAAATGGCTGAGAGGTAAAGATTGATATATTGGACGATAGTATTCAGACACCAGAATGGTTCCGGAGTGTTTCAGGAATTTTTGGAGTACCAGGAGGTTACCAGAACTCCCCCGGGGAAGTAACGGGCCTACATGGGCCATAGGGGAGAGATAGGGGAGCCCACAAGGGGTTCCCCCCATGGGAGTCCGAATTGGACAAGGGGGAGGGGGCGCGACCCCCTTTCCTTCTCCCTCTCCCTCTCCTTCCCTTTTCCCCCTCCGAAAGAAAGGAAGGGGGCCGACTTGGACTAGGAGTCCTAGTCGGTTCCCCCCATGGTGTTCCCCCTGTGGCTGACCTCCTCCCTCTCCTCCTTTTTATATGGGGGACAGGGGCACCCCAAATCACAACGGTTGTTACTTAGCCGTGTGTGGTGCCCCCTCCACAGTCTACTCCTCCGGTCATATTGTCGTAGTGCTTAGGCGAAGCCCTGCGTGGATCACATCACCATCACCATCACCACGCCGTCATGCTGACGAAACTCTCCCTTGACACTTTGCTGGATCAAGAGTTCGAGGGACGTCATCGAGCTGAACATGTGCAGAACTCGGAGGTGTCGTATGTTTGGTGCTTGATCGGTTGGATCACGAAGACATTCAACCACATCAACCGTGTTAAGCTAACGCTTCCTCTTTCGGTCTACGAGGGTACGTGGACACACTCTCCCCCTCTCGTTGCTATGCATCTCCTAGATAGATCTTGCGAGATCATAGGAATTTTTTTGAAATTGTATGCTACGTTCCACAACACTAACCTAGGTAAAATGGTTCATATTGGAGCTAACCTACGTAAAATGGGTCATTTTGGAGCTAACCTAGCCAATTATGCCATTTTTGAGTTAACTAAGCATATTATGCCATTTTTGACATAAGTGAGCTAAGTATAGGTCTTTATTGAGCTAACCTAGGAAACTAAGCATATTAGAGCTATTTTAGCATCTTAGAGCTAACTTAGATGATTTTGGAGCTAACGTAGGTAAAATTGATCATTTTGGAGCTAATTAAGCTTATTATGTCATTTTCGAGGAAAATAAGCTAACTATATGACATATATGAGGTTACCAAGGTTGTCATGCCATTTTCAAACCTAAGTAAGCTAATTATGCCATTTTTACATAAGTAAGCTAAGTGTATGTCATTATTGAGCAAACATAGGTAACTAAGCATATTAGAGATAACTTAGCATATTAGAGCTAACTTAGGTTAGTTTGGAGGAAACAAAGCTAAGTATATATCATTTTGGAGCTAAGTAAGCTAATTATGTCATTTTGGAGGAAGATAAGCTAAGTCTAGGTCATTATGGTAAGCATTTTGAAGGAAATAAAGCTAAGTCTAGGTCTATATGCATTTGGGTAAGCAAAACACTAGATAAAACTTACCGTCATCACGGAGATGAAGCACCGGCATTGGTCGTGGAGGGGCCACCACCTGGAGAAGGATCGTGTGATGCTTGTCTGGAGGTACGTTGCACCAAAGATCATTTGCAATGTCTCGTTTGCATGACGACACTCAAATGTTAATACTAGTAACTAATGACCATTCAAATTAAACTCATTGTGGTCCTCGGAGCAATCTCTCGCATCGGCGGAGGGGTCTGACCGACCTTCTGACACACAGACTGCACATTTGGTTTCCACGGGTCAGTCATACTAGTTAGTAATGAAACAAACATTACATGCATGATTTGGCTAATATGCAAAAGAAACTTACCACGAGGAGCTCGTACATGACCCGGTTCTGCATGCCAGTCCATGCCCTCTCCTCCTCTATCAACCTTGCCGTCTTCTCCTCCAACTCCTGCTGCTGCTCCGCCGCCTATCGGTCCCTCTCTGCCAGAAGCGCCTAGGTTCTATCTCTCTCAGTCTGAAGAGCAGCCTGCAACACCACTCCTCGTTAGCATTGTAATCATCGATGGTTGCACACACAATGTAATGCTTTAAAGAAATCCGAGTATGTATAACTAACCTGGAAGGCGATCTCGATTGGCCGTGGACGAGGCCTTATCTCAGGATCTGAGCTTGGTTGGCGCGCCTTGATCTTCGGGACCCCTGACACCTCGGCGACCCGCGACCCCTCGGCGACACTTGACCCCTGACGCCTCGGCAATCCTCGACCCTTGACCCCTCGACGGTCCTGTCAAACACCTTCAACTATGAGCATGGTGTGGCTAGTGTCGTAGCTTAAGATGCAGGTGTTCCCAAGTTGAAGGTCATCAACATGGGCGAACGGCTTCCATCTGTTCTTCGCGCACGGATGGAAGCAGTTCACCCACTTCCCGAATACCGGAGGAACACCTTGTGTGCTATCAAACATCACAACGTAACTAGGTGATTATAAAGATGCACTGCAGGTGTCTCCGAAGGTGTTTGTTGGGTTGGCATAGATCGAGATTAGGATTTTTCACTCCGAGTATTAGAGAGGTATCTCTGGGCCCTCTCGGTAATGTACATCGCGGTAAGCCTTGCAAGCAATGTGACTAATGAGTTAGTTGCGTATGATGCATTACGAAACGAGTAAAGAGACTTTCCGGTAACGAGATTGAACTAGGTATGAAGATACCGACGATCGAATCTCGGGCAAGTAACATACCAATGACAAAGGGAATGACGAATGTTGTCATTGCGGTTTGACCGATAAAGATCTTCGTAGAATATGTAGGAACCAATATGAGAATCCAGGTTCCCCTATTGGTTATTGATCGGAGATGTGTCTCGGTTATGTCTACATAGTTCTCGAACCCGTAGGGTCCGGCACTGCTTAACGTTCGATGACGATTTTTGTATTATGAGTTATGTGTTTTGGTGACCGAAGATTGTTCGGAGTCCCGGATGAGATCACGGACATGACGAGGAGTCTCGAAATGGCCGAGAGGTAAAGATTGATATATTGGACGATAGTATTCAGACACCGGAATGGTTCTGGAGTGTTTCAGGAATTTTTGGAGTACCAGGAGGTTACCAGAACTCCCCCGGGGAAGTAACGGGCCTACATGGGCCATAGGGGAGAGATAGGGGAGCCCGCAAGGGGTGCCCCCATGGGAGTCCGAATTGGACAAGGGGGAGGGGGCGCGACCCCCTTTCCTTCTCCCTCTCCCTCTCCTTCCCTTTTCCCCCTCCGAAAGAAAGGAAGGGGGCCGACTTGGACTAGGAGTCCTAGTCGGTTCCCCCCATGGCGTTCCCCCTGTGGCCGACCTCCTCCCTCTCCTCCTTTATATATGGGGGGCAGGGGCACCCCAAATCACAATGGTTGTTACTTAGCCGTGTGTGGTGCCCCCTCCACAGTCTACTCCTCCGGTCATATTGTCGTAGTGCTTAGGCGAAGCCCTGCGCGGATCACATCACCATCACCACGCCGTCATGCTGACGAAACTCTCCCTTGACACTTTGTTGGATCAAGAGTTCGAGGGACGTCATCGAGCTGAACATGTGCAGAACTCGGAGGTGTCTTATGTTCGGTGCTTGATCGGTTGGATCACGAAGACATTCAACTACATCAACCGTGTTAAGCTAACGCTTCCGCTTCCGGTCTACGAGGGTACGTGGACACACTCTCCCCCTCTCGTTGCTATGCATCTCCTAGATAGATCTTGCGAGATCGTAGGATTTTTTGTGAAATTGTATGCTACATTCCCCAACACTAACCTAGGTAAAATGGTTCATATTGGAGCTAACCTACGTAAAATGGGTCATTTTGGAGCTAACCTAGCCAATTATGCCATTTTTGAGTTAACTAAGCATATTATGCCATTTTTAACATAAGTGAGCTAAGTATAGGTCTTTATTGAGCTAACCTAGGAAACTAAGCATATTAGAGCTATTTTAGCATCTTAGAGCTAACTTAGATCATTTTGGAGCTAACTTAGGTAAAATTGATCATTTTGGAGCTAATTAAGCTTATTATGTCATTTTCGAGGAAAATAAGCTAACTGTATGACATATATAAGGTTACCAAGGTTGTCATGCCATTTTCAAGCCTAAGTAAGCTAATTATGCCATTTTTACATAAGTAAGCTAAGTGTATGTCATTATTGAGCAAACATAGGTAACTAAGCATATTAGAGATAACTTAGCATATTAGAGCTAACTTAGGTTAGTTTGGAGGAAACAAAGCTAAGTATATATCATTTTGGAGCTAAGTAAGCTAATTATGTCATTTTGGAGGAAGATAAGCTAAGTCTAGGTCATTATGGTAAGCATTTTGAAGGAAATAAAGCTAAGTCTAGGTCTATATGCATTTGGTAAGCAAAACACTAGATAAAACTTACCGTCATCACGGAGATGAAGCACCGGCATTGGTCGTGGAGGGGCCACCACCTGGAGAAGGATCGTGTGATGCTTGTCTGGAGGTACGTTGCACCAAAGATCATTTGCAATGTCTCGTTTGCATGACGACACTCAAATGTTAATACTAGTAACTAATGACCATTCAAATTAAACTCATTGTGGTCCTCGGAGCAATCTCTCGCATCGGCGGAGGGGTCTGACCGACCTTCTGACACACAGACTGCACATTTGGTTTCCACGGGTCAGTCATACTAGTTAGTAATGAAACAAACATTACATGCATGATTTGGCTAATATGCAAAAGAAACTTACCACGAGGAGCTCGTACATGACCCGGTTCTGCATGCCAGTCCATGCCCTCTCCTCCTCTATCAACCTTGCCGTCTTCTCCTCCAACTCCTGCTGCTGCTCCGCCGCCTATCGGTCCCTCTCTGCCAGAAGCGCCTAGGTTCTATCTCTCTCAGTCTGAAGAGCAGCCTGCAACACCACTCCTCGTTAGCATTGTAATCATCGATGGTTGCACACACAATGTAATGCTTTAAAGAAATCCGAGTATGTATAACTAACCTGGAAGGCGATCTCGATTGGCCGTGGACGAGGCCTTATCTCAGGATCTGAGCTTGGTTGGCGCGCCTTGATCTTCGGGACCCCTGACACCTCGGCGACCCGCGACCCCTCGGCGACACTTGACCCCTGACGCCTCGGCAATCCTCGACCCTTGACCCCTCGACGGTCCTGTCAAACACCTTCAACTATGAGCATGGTGCGGCTAGTGTCGTAGCTTAAGATGCAGGTGTTCCCAAGTTGAAGGTCATCAACATGGGCGAACGGCTTCCATCTGTTCTTCGCGCACGGATGGAAGCAGTTCACCCACTCTCACGACCTTCAGCTTGGGGACATCCTCGTCTTAAGCTACGACCCCAGTCGGTCAGAACTCGGACCGGAAGATCCTCGACCATCGACTCCTCGGCAGTCCTGTCAAACACCTTCAACTGTGAGCAAGCATGATACTATCCCGATTCTTTTTGCACAAGATTGATATACAAATTTCTCAGGTTGTCCTGATTTTTCAGAATTTTTGGAGTACCAGAAGTATGGTTGTTGTCCAGATCATTACAGACTGTTCTGTTTTTGACAGATTCTGCTTTCAATGCATAGTTTGCTTGTTTTTGTAGTTTCTATGGCTTATATTGCTCAATATAAATTGTAGAAATGATATGCTATAGTGGACATTGTTTGATAACAATTATGAATCTTATCTTTGGCAGTACCAAAGTGAATGGTTTGCTCTTTATCATACTAACCTATCTCACGAAGTTCCGTTAAGTTTTGTGTGCTTGAAGTTTTCAAGTTTTGGGTGAGACATCGATATGAGGAGAATAAGGAGTGACAAGACCCTAAGCTTGGGGATTCCCAAGGCACCCCAAGTTAATATCCATGGAAGATTGCTACCTCTTTTAGCACTGCGTTGGTTTTCCCCGAAGAGGAAGGGATGATGCAGCAAAGTAGCGTAAGTATTTCCCTCAGTTTTTGAGAACCAAGGTATCAATCCAGTAGGAGGCTATGCGCGAGTCCCTCGTACCTGCACAAAACAAATAAATCCTCGCAACCAACGCAAATAGGGGTTGTCAGTCCCTATAGGGCCACTTACAAGAGTGAGATCTGGTAGATATGATAAGATAATATTTTTGGTATTTTTATGATAAAGATGCAAAGTAAAATAAAGACAAAGTAAATAGCAAAGTAAATAACTAAGTAGTAGGAGATTGATATGATAAAGATAGACCCGGGGGCCATAGGTTTCACTAGTGGCTTCTCTCGAGAGCATAAGTATTCTATGGTGGGTGAACAAATTACTGTTGAGCAATTGACAGAATTGAGCATAGTTATGAGAATATCTAGGTATGATCATGTATATAGGCATCACGTCCAAGATAAGTAGACCGACTCCTGCCTGCATCTACTATTATTACTCCACTCATCGACCGCTATCCAGCATGCATCTAGAGTATTAAGTTAAAAGCAGAGTAACGCCTTAAGCAAGATGACATGATGTAGAGGGATAGACTCATGGAATATGAAGAAAACCCCATCTTGTTATCCTCGATGGCAACAATACAATACGTGCCTTGCTGCCCTTACTGTCACCGGGAAAGGACACCGCAAGATTGAACCCAAAGCTAAGCACTTCTCCCATTGCAAGAAAGATCAATCTAGTAGGCCAAACCAAACTGATAATTCAAAGAGACTTGCAAAGATAACCAATCATACATAAAAGAATTCAGAGAAGATTCAAATATTATTCATAGATAGACTTGATCATAAACCCACAATTCATCGGTCTCAACAAACACACCGCATAAGAAGGTTACATCGAATAGATCTCCACAAGAGAGGGGGAGAACATTGTATTGAGATCCAAAAAGAGAGAAGAAGACATCTAGCTACTAACTATGGACCCGTGGGTCTGAAGTAAACTACTCACACTTCATCGGAGAGGCTATGGTGTTGATGTAGAAGCCCTCCGTGATCGATGCCCCCCTCTGGCGGAGCTCCGGAACAGGCCCCAAGATGGGATCTCGTGGATACAAAAAGTTACGGCGGTGGAATTAGGGTTTTGGCTCCTGTTCTGATCGTTTGGGGGTACGTGGATATATATAGGAGGAAGAAGTACGTCGGTGGAGCAATAGGGGGCCCACGAGGGTGGAGGGCGCGCCTGGGGGGCAGGCGCGCCCCCCTACCCCGTGGCCTCCTGTTAGTTGGCTTGACGTAGGGTCCAAGTCTCCCGAGTTGTATTCGGTGAGAAAATCACGTTCCCGAAGGTTTCATTCCGTTTGGACTCCGTTTGATATTCCTTTTCTTCAAAACCCTAAAACGGGCAAAAAACAACAATTCTGGGCTGGGCCTCCGGTTAATAGGTTAGTCCCAAAAATAATATAAAAGTGGATAACAAAGCCCAATAATGTCCAAAACAGTAGATAATATAGCATGGAGCAATAAATAATTATAGATACGTTGGAGACGTATCAAGCATCCCCAAGCTTAATTCCTGCTCGTCCTCGAGTAGGTAAATGATAAAAAAACAGAATTTTTGATGCGGAGTGCTACTTGGCATAATTTTAATGTAATTCTTCTTAATTGTGGTATGAATATTCAGATCGGAAAGATTCAAGACAAAAGTTTATATTGACATAGAAAATAATAATACTTCAAGCATACTAACAAAGCAATTATGTCTTCTCAAAATTGTAGGGTTTCGTAGTAATTTCAAAAAATTTCCTACGCACACGCAAGATCATGGTGATGCATAGCAACGAGAGGGGGAGTATGATCTACATACCTAGTAGATCGACAACGGAAGCGTTTGGTTGATGTAGTCGTACGTCTTCACGATCCGACCGATCAAGCACCGAAACTACGGCACCTCCGAGTTCTAGCACACGTTCAGCTCGATGACAATCCCCGGACTCTGATCCAGCAAAGTGTCGGGGAAGAGTTCCGTCAGCACGATGGCCTGGTGACGATCTTGACGTACTACTGCTGCAGGGCTTCGCCTAAGCACCGCTACAATATTATCGAGGACTATGGTGGCTGGGGGCGCCGCACACGGCTAAGGAATAGATCACATGGATCAACTTGCGTGTCTCTAGGGTGCCTCTGCCTCAGTATATAAAGGACCAAAGGGGGGAGGCTGGCCGGCCACATAGGGCGCGCCAGGAGAGTCCTACTCCCTCTGGGAGTAGGATTCCCCCCCCCCAATCCTAGTTGGAATAGGATTCGTGGAGGGGGGAAAAGAGAGAGAGGGGCCGGGCCCCTCTCCTTGTCCTATTCGGACCAAGGGAGGGGAGGGGCACGCAGCCCATGTAGGGCTGCCTCTTCTCTTTTCCACTAAGGCCCATCATGGCCCATTTAGCTCCCGGGGGGTTCCGGTAACCTCCCGGTACTCCGGTAAAATCCCGATTTCACCCGGAACACTTCCGGTATGCAAACATAGGCTTCCAATATATCAATCTTTATGTCTCGACCATTTCGAGACTCCTCATCATGTCCGTGATCACATCCGGGACTTCGAACAACCTTCGGTACATCAAAATGCATAAACTCATAATATAACTGTCATCGTAACCTTAAGCGTGTGGACCCTACGGGTTCGAGAACAATGTAGACATGACCGAGACATGTCTCCGGTCAATAACCAATAGCGGGACCTGGATGCCCATATTGGCTCCTACATATTCTAAGAAGATCTTTATCGGTCAGACCGCATAACAACATACGTTGTTCCCTTTGTCATCGGTATGTTACTTGCCCGAGATTCGATCGTCGGTATTCCAAATACCTAGTTCAATCTCATTACCGGCAAGTCTATTTACTCGTTCTGTAATACATCATCCCGCAACTAACTCATTTAGTTGCAATGCTTGCAAGGCTTAAGTGATGTGCATTACCGAGAGGGCCCAGAGATACCTCTCCGACAATCGGAGTGACAAAACCTAATCTCGAAATACGCCAACCCAACATGTACCTTTGGGGACACCTGTAGTACTCCTTTATAATCACCCAGTTACGTTGTGACGTTTGGTAGTACCCAAAGTGTTCCTCCGGTAAACGGGAGTTGCATAATCTCATAGTTATAGGAACATGTATAAGTCATGAAGAAAGCAATAGCAACATACTAAACGATCGGGTGCTAAGCTAATGGAATGGGTCATGTCAATCAGATCATTCTCTCAATGATGTGATCCCGTTAATCAAATAACAACTCATTTTTCATGGTTAGGAAACATAACCATCTTTGATTAACGAGCTAGTCAAGTAGAGGCATAGTAGTGACACTTTGTTTGTCTATGTATTCACACATGTATTATGTTTCCGGTTAATACAATTCTAGTATGAATAATAAACATTTATCATGATTATAAGGAAATAAATAATAACTTTATTATTGCCTCTAGGGCATATTTCCTTCAGTCTCCCACTTGCACTAGAGTCAATAATCTAGATTACACAGTAATGATTCTAACACCCATGGAGCCTTGGTGCTGATCATGTTTTGCTCGTGGAAGAGGCTTAGTCAACGGGTCTGCAACATTCAGATCCGTATGTATCTTGCAAATCTCTATGTCTCCCACCTGGACTAGATCTCGGATGGAATTGAAGCGTCTCTTGATGTGCTTGGTTCTCTTGTGAAATCTGGATTCCTTTGCCAAGGCAATTGCACCAGTATTGTCACAAAAGATTTTCATTGGATCCGATGCACTAGGTATGACACCTAGATCGGATATGAACTCCTTCATCCAGACTCCTTCATTTGCTGCTTCCGAAGCAGCTATGTACTCCGCTTCACATGTAGATCCCACTACAACACTTTGTTTAGAACTACACCAACTGACAGCTCCACCGTTTAATGTAAACACGTATCCGGTTTGCGATTTAGAATCGTCCGGATCAGTGTCAAAGCTTGCATCAACGTAACCTTTTATGATGAGCTCTTTGTCACCTCCATATATGAGAAACATATCCTTAGTCCTTTTCAGGTATTTCAGGATGTTCTTGACCGCTGTCCAGTGATCCACTCCTGGATTACTTTGGTACCTCCCTGCTAGACTTATAGCAAGGCACACATCAGGTCTGGTACACAGCATTGCATACATGATAGATCCTATGGCTGATGCATAGGGAACATCTTTCATATTCTCTCTATCTTCTGCAGTGGTCGGGCACTGAGTCTTACTCAACTTCACACCTTGTAACACAGGCAAGAACCCTTTCTTTGCTTGATCCATTTTGAACTTCTTCAAAATTTTGTCAAGGTATGTGGTTTGTGAAAGTCCAATTAAGCGTTTTGATCTATCTCTATAGATCTTAATGCCTAATATGTAAGCAGCTTCACCGAGGTCTTTCATTGAAAAACTCTTATTCAAGTATCCCTTTATGCTATCCAGAAATTCTATATCATTTCCAATTAGTAATATGTCATCTACATATAATATCAGAAATGCTACAGAGCTCCCACTCACTTTCTTGTAAATACAGGCTTCTCCAAAAGTCTGTATAAAACCAAATGCTTTGATCACACTATCAAAGCGTTTATTCCAACTCCGAGAGGCTTGCACCAGTCCATAAATGGATCGCTGGAGCTTGCACACTTTGTTAGCTCCCTTTGGATCGACAAAACCTTCTGGTTGCATCATATACAACTCTTCTTCTAGAAATCCATTCAGGAATGTAGTTTTGACATCCATCTGCCAAATTTCATAATCATAAAATGCGGCAATTGCTAACATGATTCGGACAGACTTAAGCATCGCTACGGGTGAGAAGGTCTCATCGTAGTCAATCCCTTGAACTTGCCGAAAACCTTTTGCGGCAAGTCGAGCTTTGTAGACAGTAATATTACCGTCAGCGTCAGTCTTCTTCTTGAAGATCCATTTGTTCTCAATTGCTTGCCGATCTTCGGGCAAGTCAACCAAAGTCCATACTTTGTTCTCATACATGGATCCCATCTCAGATTTCATGGCTTCAAGCCACTTTGCGGAATCTGGGCTCACCATCGCTTCTTCATAGTTCGCAGGTTCATCATGATCTTGTAGCATGACTTCCAGAATGGGATTACCGTACCACTCTGGTGCGGATCTTACTCTGGTTGATCTACGAGGTTCAGTAGTATCTTGTTCTGAAGTTTCATGATCATCATCATTAGCTTCCTCACTAATTGGTGTAGGTGTCATAGAAATAGTTTTCTGTGATGTACTACTTTCCAATAAGGGAGCAGGTACAGTTACCTCGTCAAGTTCTACTTTCCTCCCACTCACTTCTTTCGAGAGAAACTCCTTCTCCAGAAATTTTCCGAATTTAGCAACAAAAGTCTTGCCTTCAGATCTGTGATAGAAGGTGTATCCAATAGTTTCCTTTGGATATCCTATGAAGACACATTTCTTCGATTTGGGTTCGAGCTTATCAGGTTGAAGCTTTTTCACATAAGCATCGCAGCCCCAAACTTTCAGAAACGACAACTTTGGTTTCTTGCCAAACCACAGTTCATAAGGCGTCGTCTCAACGGATTTTGATGGTGCCCTATTTAACGTGAATGCGGCCGTCTCTAGAGCGTATCCCCAAAACGATAGCGGTAAATCAGTAAGAGACATCATAGATCGCACCATATCCAGTAAAGTATGATTACGACGTTCGGACACACCATTACGCTGAGGTGTTCCGGGTGGCGTGAGTTGCGAAACTATTCCACAATTTTTCAAATGTACACCAAACTCGTAACTCAAATATTCTCCTCCACGATCAGATCGTAGAAACTTTATTTTCTTGTTACGATGATTTTCAACTTCACTCTGAAATTCCTTGAACTTTTCAAATGTTTCAGACTTATGTTTCATTAAGTAGATATACCCATATCTGCTTAAATCATCTGTGAAGGTGAGAAAATAACGATATCCGCCACGAGCCTCAATATTCATCGGACCACATACATCTGTATGTATGATTTCCAACAAATCTGTTGCTCTCTCCATAGTACTGGAGAACGGCGTTTTAGTCATCTTGCCCATGAGGCACGGTTCGCAAGTACGAAGTGATTCATAATCAAGTGGTTCCAAAAGTCCATCAGTATGGAGTTTCTTCATGCGCTTTACACCGATATGACCTAAACGGCAGTGCCACATATAAGTTGCACTCTCATTGTCAACTCTGCATCTTTTGGCTTCAACATTATGAATATGTGTGTTACTACTATCGAGATTCAACAAGAATAGACCAATCTTCAAGGGTGCATGACCATAAAAGATATTACTCATATAAATAGAACAACCATTATTCTATGATTTAAATGAATAACCGTATCGCATCAAACAAGATCCAGATATAATGTTCATGCTTAACGCTGGCACCAAATAACAATTATTTAGGTCTAATACTAATCCCGAAGGTAGATGTAGAGGTAGCGTGCCGACTACGATCACATCGACTTTGGAACCGTTTCCCACGCGCATCGTCACCTCGTCCTTAACCCATCTTCGCTTGATCCGTAGTCCCTGTTTCGAGTTGCAAATATTAGCAACAGAACCAGTATCAAATACCCAGGTGCTACTGCGAGCATTAGTAAGGTACACATCAATAACATGTATATCACATATACCTTTGTTCACCTTGCCATCCTTCTTATCCGCCAAATACTTGGGGCAGTTCCGCTTCCAGTGACCAGTCTGCTTGCAATAGAAGCACTCAGTTTCAGGCTTAGGT
The DNA here is from genome assembly GCF_003073215.2 of Triticum urartu. NCBI lineage: Eukaryota > Viridiplantae > Streptophyta > Magnoliopsida > Poales > Poaceae > Triticum > Triticum urartu. Next base: position 576,460,002 of record NC_053025.1, on the reverse strand, counting down.
CCAGGTTTGGGTTTCTTCTCTTGAGTAGCAACTTGCTTGCCGTTCTTTTTGAAGTTCCCCTTCTTCTTCCCTTTGCCCTTTTTCTTGAAACTAGTGGTCTTGTTGACCATCAACACTTGATGCTCCTTCTTGATTTCTACCTCCGCAGCTTTCAGCATTGCGAAGAGCACGGGAATAGTCTTATTCATCCCTTGCATATTATAGTTAATCACGAAGCTCTTGTAGCTTGGTGGCAGTGATTGGAGAATTCTGTCAATGACGCAATCATCTGGAAGATTAACTCCCAATTGAATCAAGTGATTATTATACCCAGACATTTTGAGTATATGCTCACTAACAGAACTGTTCTCCTCCATCTTGCAGCTATAGAACTTATTGGAGACTTCATATCTCTCAATCCGGGCATTTGCTTGAAATATTAACTTCAACTCCTGGAACATCTCATATGCTCCATGATGTTCAAAACGTCGTTGAAGTCCCGATTCTAAGCCGTAAAGCATGGCACACTGAACTATCGAGTAGTCATCAGCTTTGCTCTGCCAGACGTTCATAACATCCGGCGTTGCTCCTCCAGCAGGCCTGGCACCCAGCGGTGCTTCTAGGACGTAATTCTTCTGTGCAGCAATGAGGATAATCCTCAAGTTACGGACCCAGTCCGTGTAATTGCTACCATCATCTTTCAACTTTGCTTTCTCAAGGAACGCATTAAAATTCAACGGAACAACAACACGAGCCATCTATCTACAATCAAACATAAACAAGCAAGATACTAATCAGGTACTAAGTTTCATGATAAATTTAAGTTCAGTTAATTTACTTAAAGAACTCCCACTTAGATAGACATCCCTCTAATCCTCTAAGTGATTACGTGATCCAAATCAACTAAACCATGTCCGATCATCACGTGAGATGGAGTAGTTTCATTGGTGAACATCATTATGTTGATCATATCTACTATATGATTCACGCTCGACCTTTCGGTCTCCGTGTTCCGAGGCCATATCTGTATATGCTTGGCTCGTCAAGTATAACCTGAGTATTCCGCGTGTGCAACTGTTTTGCACCCGTTGTATTTGAACATAGAACCTATCACACCCGATCATCACGTGGTGTCTCAGCACGAAGAACTTTCGCAACGGTGCATACTCAGGGAGAACACTTCTTGATAATTTAGTGAGAGATCATCTTATAATGCTACCGTCAATCAAAGCAAGATAAGATGCATAAAAGATAAACATCACATGCAATCAATATAAGTGATATGATATGGCCATCATCATCTTGTGCTTGTGATCTCCATCTCCGAAGCACCGTCATGATCACCATCGTCATCGGCGTGACACCTTGATCTCCATCGTAGCATCGTTGTCGTCTCGCCAAGCTTGTGCTTCCACGACTATCGCTACCGTTTAGTGATAAAGTAAAGCATTACATCGCGATTGCATTGCATACAATAAAGAGACAACCATATGGCTCCTGCCGGTTGCCGATAACTCGGTTACAAAACATGATCATTTCATACAATAAAAATTCAGCATCATGTCTTGACCATATCACATCACAACATGCCCTGCAAAAACAAGTTAGACGTCCTCTACTTTGTTGTTGCAAGTTTTACGTGGCTGCTACGGGCTTAAGTAAGAACCAATCTCACCTACGCATCAAAACCACAATGATAGTTTGTCAATTTGACTCCATTTTAACCTTCGCAAGGACCGGGCGTAGCCACACTTGGTTCAACTAAAGTTGGAGAAACTGTCACCCACAAGCCACCTCTGTGCAAAGCACGTCGGGAGAACCGGTCTCGCGTAAGCGTACGCGTAATGTCGGTCTGGGCCGCTTCATCCAACAATACCGCCGAACCAAAGTATGACATGCTGGTAGGCAGTATGACTTATATCGCCCACAACTCACTTGTGTTCTACTCGTGCATATAACATCAACATAAAAAAACCTAGGCTCTGATACCAATGTAGGGTTGGTTTCGTAGTAATTTCAAAAAAAATTTCCTACGCACACGCAAGATCATGTGATGCATAGCAACGAGAGGGGAGAGTATGATCTACATACCTAGTAGATCGACAACGGAAGCGTTTGGTTGATGTAGTCGTACGTCTTCACGATCCGACCGATCAAGCGCCGAAACTACGGCACCTCCGAGTTCTAGCACACGCTCAGCTCGATTCCCCGGACGCCGATCCAGCAAAGTGTCGGGGGAGAGTTCCATCAGCCCGACGGCGTGGTGACGATCTTGACGTGCTACTGCTGCAGGGCTTCGCCTAAGCACCGCTACAATATTATCGAGGACTATGGTGGCTGGGGCGCCGCACACGGCTAAGGAATAGATCACGTGGATCAACTTGTGTGTCTCTGGGGTGCCTCTGCCTCAGTATATAAAGGACCAAAGGGGGGAGGCTGGCCGGCCAAGGAGGGCGCGCCAGGAGAGTCCTACTCCCTCTGGGAGTAGGATTCCCCCCCCCCCCCCAATCCTAGTTGGAATAGGATTCGTGGAGGGGGGAAAAGAGAGAGAGGGGCCGGGCCCCTCTCCTTGTCCTATTCGGACCAAGGGAGGGGAGGGGCACGCAGCCCATGTAGGGCTGCCTCTTCTCTTTTCCACTAAGGCCCATCATGGCCCATTTAGCTCCCGGGGGGTTCCGGTAACCTCCCGGTACTCCGGTAAAATCCCGATTTCACCCGGAACACTTCCGGTATGCAAACATAGGCTTCCAATATATCAATCTTTATGTCTCGACCATTTCGAGACTCCTCATCATGTCCGTGATCACATCCGGGACTTCGAACAACCTTCGGTACATCAAAATGCATAAACTCATAATATAACTGTCATCGTAACCTTAAGCGTGTGGACCCTACGGGTTCGAGAACAATGTAGACATGACCGAGACATGTCTCCGGTCAATAACCAATAGCGGGACCTGGATGCCCATATTGGCTCCTACATATTCTAAGAAGATCTTTATCGGTCAGACCGCATAACAACATACGTTGTTCCCTTTGTCATCGGTATGTTACTTGCCCGAGATTCGATCGTCGGTATTCCAAATACCTAGTTCAATCTCGTTACCGGCAAGTCTATTTACTCGTTCTGTAATACATCATCCCGCAACTAACTCATTTAGTTGCAATGCTTGCAAGGCTTAAGTGATGTGCATTACCGAGAGGGCCCAGAGATACCTCTCCGACAATCGGAGTGACAAAACCTAATCTCGAAATACGCCAACCCAACATGTACCTTTGGGGACACCTGTAGTACTCCTTTATAATCACCCAGTTACGTTGTGACGTTTGGTAGTACCCAAAGTGTTCCTCCGGTAAACGGGAGTTGCATAATCTCATAGTTATAGGAACATGTATAAGTCATGAAGAAAGCAATAGCAACATACTAAACGATCGGGTGCTAAGCTAATGGAATGGGTCATGTCAATCAGATCATTCTCTCAATGATGTGATCCCGTTAATCAAATAACAACTCACTGTTCATGGTTAGGAAACATAACCATCTTTGATTAACGAGCTAGTCAAGTAGAGGCATACTAGTGACACTTTGTTTGTCTATGTATTCACACATGTATTATGTTTCCGGTTAATACAATTCTAGCATGAATAATAAACATTTATCATGATTATAAGGAAATAAATAATAACTTTATTATTGCCTCTAGGGCATATTTCCTTCAAAAATAACATGGCTAAAGAAAGTTATCCCTACAAAATCATATAGTCTGGCTATGCTCTATCTTCACCACACAAAATATTTAAATCATGCACAACCCCGATGACAAGCCAAGCAATTGTTTCATACTTTTGACATTCTCAAAACTTTTTCAATTTTCACGCAATACATGAGCGTGAGCCATGGATATAGCACTATGGGTGGAATAGAGTGGTGGTTGTGGAGAAGACAAAAAGGGGAAGATAGTCTCACATCAAATAGGCATATCAACGGGCTATGGAGATGCCCATCAATAGATATCAATGTGAGTGAGTAGGGATTGCCATGCAACGGATGCACTAGAGCTATAAGTATATGAAAGCTCAAAAAAGAAACTTAGTGGGTGTGCATCCAACTTGCTTGCTCATGAAGACCTAGGGCAATTTGAGGAAGCCCATCATTGGAATATACAAGCCAAGTTCTATAATGAAAAATCCCCACTAGTATATGAAAGTGATAACATGAGAGACTCTCTACTATGAAGATCATGGTGCTACTTTGAAGAACAAGTGTGGTAAAAGGATAGTAGCATTGTCCCTTCTCTCTTTTTCTCTCATTTTTTCCTTTTTTTCTTTGGGCCTTTTATCTTTTTTATGGCCTCTTTTCTTTCTCTTTTTTTATTTTTATTTTTCGTCCAGAGTCTCATCCCGACTTGTGGGGGAATCATAGTCTCCATTATCCTTTCCTCACTGGGACAATGCTCTAATAATGATGATCATCACACTTTTATTTTTCTTACAACTCAACAATTACAACTCGATACTTAGAACAAAATATGACTCTATGTGAATTCCTCCGGCGGTGTACCAGGATATGCAATGATGCATGAGTGACAAGTATGAAAGAATTATGAACGGTGGCTTTGCCAAAAATACTATGTCAACTACATGATCATGCTAAGCAATATGACAACGATGGAATGTGTCATAATAAATGGAACAGTGGAAAGTTGCATGGCAATATATCTCGGAATGGCTATGGAAATGCCATAATAGGTAGGTATGGTGGCTGTTTTGAGGAAGGTATATGGTGGGTGTATGATACCGGCGAAAGGTGCGCGGTATTAGAGAGGCTAGCAAAGGTGGAAGGGTGAGAGTGCGTATAATCCATGGACTCAACATTAGTCATAAAGAACTCATATACTTATTGCGAAAATCTACAAGTTATCAAAGCAAAGTATTACACGCATGCTCCTAGGGGGATATATTGGTAGGAAAATACCATCGCTCGTCCCCGACTGCCACTCATAAGGAAGACAATCAATAAATAAATCATGCTCCGACTTCATCACATAATGGTTCACCATACGTGCATGCTACGGGAATCACAAGCTTCAACACAAGTATTTCTCAAATTCACAACTACTCAACTAGCATGACTTTAATATCACCATCTCCATATCTCAAAACAATTATCAAGTATCAAACTTCTCATAGTATTCAACACACCCATAAGAGAGTTTTATTATTAATCTTGCATACCAAGAATATTAGGGTTTTAAGCAAATTACCATGCTATTAAGACTCTCAAAATAATCTAAGTCAAGCATGAGAGATCACTAGTTTCTATAAAACAAATCCACCACCGTGCTCTAAAAGATATAAGTGAAGCACTAGAGCAAAATTATATAACTCAAAAGATATAAGCGAAGCACATAGAGTATTCTAACAAATTCCAAATAATGTATGGCTCTCTCAAAATATGTGTACAGCAAGGATGATTGTGTTAAACTAATAAGCAAAGACTCAAGATGCTCCAAGTAAAACGCATATCATGTGGTAAATAAAAATATAGCTCCAAGTAAAGTTACCGATAGAAGTAGACGAAAGAGGGGATGCCTTCCGGGGCATCCCCAAGCTTTGGCTTTTAGGTGTCCTTAGATTATATTGGGGGTGCCATGGGCATCCCCAATCTTAGGTTCTTGCCACTCCTTGTTCCATAATCCATCAAATCTTTACCCAAAACTTGAAAACTTCACAACACAAAACTTAAAGTAGAAAATCTCGTGAGCTCCGTTAGCGAAAGAAAATAAAAGATCACTTCAAGGTACTGCAATGAACTCATTCTTTGTTTATATGGGTATTATGCCTACTGTATTCCAACTTCTCTATGGTTTATAAACTAATTACTAGCCATAGATTCATCAAAATAAGCAAACAACACACGCAAAACAGAATCTGTCAAAAACAGAACAGTCTGTAGTAATCTGTAGCTAGCGCAAGATCTGGAACCCCAAAAATTCTAAAATAAATTTCTGGACGTGAGTAATTTATCTATTAATCATCTGCAAAAATAATTAACTAAATAGCACTTTCCAAATAAAAATGATAGCAGTTCTCGTGAGCGCTAAAGTTTCTGTTTTTTACAGCAAGTTCAACAAGACTTTCCCCAAGTCTTCCCAATGGTTCTACTTGGCACAAACACTAATTAAACACAAAAAAACAACCAAAACATAGGCTAAATAATTTATTTATTACTAAGAAGTAGCAAAAATTAAGGAATAAAAATAAAATTGGGTTGCCTCCCAACAAGCGCTATCGTCTAACGCCCCTAGCTAGGCATAACAAGCAAGAATAGATCTAAGTATTGCCATCTTTGGTAGGCAATCCATAACTGGCTCTCATAATAGATTCATAAGGTAATTTAATTTTCTTTCTAGGAAAGTGTTCCATGCCTTTCCTTAATGGAAATTGGAATCTAATATTTCCTTCCTTCATATCAATAATTGCACCAATCATTCTAAGGAAAGGTCTACCAAGAATAATAGGACATGAAGGATTGCAATCTATGTCAAGAACAATAAAATATATTGGCACATAATTACTATCTGCAACAATAAGAACATCATTAATTCTTCCCATAGGTTTCTTAATAGTGGAATCCGGAAGGTGCAAGTTTAGAGAGCAATCGTCAAAATCACGGAAACCTAACAAATCACACAAAGTCTTTGGAATCGTGGAAACACTAGCACCCAAATCACATAAAGCATAGCATTCATGATCTTTAATTTTAATTTTAATAGTTGGTTCCTACTCATCATAAAGTTTTCTAGGGATAGAAACTTCCAATTCAAGTTTTTCTTCATAAGATTGCATCAAGGCATCAACGATATGTTTAGTAAACACTTTATTTTGACTATAAGCATGAGGAGAATTTAGCACGGACTGCAACAAGGAAATACAATCAATCAAAGAGCAATTTTCATAGTTAAATTCCTTGAAATCCATAATAGTAGGTTTAGCAACATCAAGGTTTTAATTTCTTCAATCTCACTTTTATCAAATTTAGCATCAAGATCAAAAGATTCAGAATTCTTGGAACGCCTTCTAGGTAAAGGTGGATCATATTTAGTCCCATCATTATCAAGATTCATATTGCAAAACAAAGATTTAATAGGGGACACATCAATAACTTTTAGATCTTCATCATTATTTTTATAGGAACTAGAAGAACACGCTTTTATAAAGGCATCTTTCTTAGCACGCATCCTAGCGGTTCTTTCTTTGCACTCGTCAATGGAAATTCTCATGGATTTGAGAGACTCATTGATATCATGCTTAGGTGTAATAGATCTAAGTTTCAAAGAATCAACATCAAGAGCAATTCTATCAACGTTCCTAGCCAAATCATCAATCTTAAGCAATTTTTCTTCAATCATAGCATTAAAATTCTTTTGTGAAGTAATAAATTCTTTAATATTAGATTCAAAATCAGAGAGCATCTTATTATAATTTCCATAGGAATTGTTGTAGGAATTACCATAATTATTAGAGGGATTACTAGGATAAGGCCTAGGATTGAAATTTCCTCGATACGCGTTGTTACCAAAATTGTTCCTACCAACAAAGTTCACATCCATAGATTCATTATTATTCTCAATCAAAGTAGACAAGGAAATATCATTAGGATTAGAAGAAACACTCTTATTAGAAAATAATTTCATAAGTTCATCCATCTTTCCACTCAAAACATTAATTTCTTCTATCGCATGCACCTTTTTATTAGTGGATCTTTCAGTATGCCATTGAGAATAATTAACCATAATATTATCTAGGAGTTTAGTATCTTCTCCTAAGGTGATTTCCATAAAAGTGCCTCCCGCGGCCGAATCCAAAAGATTTCTAGAAGCAAAATTCAATCCGGCATAAATTTTTTGTATAATCATCCACAAATTTAAACCATGAGTAGGGCAATTACGTATCATTAATTTCATTCTCTCCCAAGCTTGTGCAACATGTTCATGATCAAGTTGCTTAAAGTTCATAATATTGTTTCTAAGAGAGATGATTTTAGCAGGAGGAAAATACTTAGAGATAAAAGCATCTTTGCACTTATTCCATGAATCAATACTATTTTTAGGCACAGACGAAAACCAAGCTTTAGCACGATCTCTAAGCGAAAAAGGAAATAGCTTCAATTTAACAATATCATAATCCACATCTTTCTTCTTTTGCATGTCACACAAATCAACGAAGCTATTTAGATGGGTAGCGACATCTTCACTAGGAAGGCCGGAGAACGGATCTTTCATGCCAAGATTCAGCAAAGCAGTATTAATTTCACAAGATTCAACATCGGTAAGAGGAGCAATCGGAGTGCTAATAAAATCATTGTTATTAGTATTGGTGAAGTCACACAATTTAGTATTATCTTGAGCCATCGCGACAAACAAGCAAACTAACACACAAGCAAACAAAAAGCAAGCGGGCAAAAAAGGGGCAAATAGAGAAAGAGAGGGAGGATAGAGAGAGAGGGCGAATAAAACGGCAAAGGTGAATTGGGGGGAGAGGAAAATGAGAGGCAAATGGAAAATAATGTAATGCGGGAGATAAGGGTAAGTGATGGGTACTTGGTATGTTGACTTTTGCGTAGACCTCCCTGGCAACGGCGCCAGAAATCCTTCTTGCTACCTCTTTTAGCACTGCGTTGGTTTTCCCCGAAGAGGAAGGGATGATGCAGCGAAGTAGCGTAAGTATTTCCCTCAGTTTTTGAGAACCAAGGTATCAATCCAGTAGGAGGCTACGCGCGAGTCCCTCGTACCTACACAAAAAAATAAATCCTCGCAACCAACGCAAATAGGGGTTGTCAATCCCTATAGGGCACTTACGAGAGGATCTGATAGATATGATAACATAATTTTTTTGGTATTTTTATGATAAAGATGCAAAGTAAAATAAAGGCAAAGTAAATAGCAAAATAAATAACTAAGTAGTAGGAGATTGATATGATAAAGATAGACCCGGGGGCCATAGGTTTCACTAGTGGCTTCTCTCGAGAGCATAAGTATTCTACGCTGGGTGAACAAATTACTGTTGAGCAATTGACGGAATTGAGCATAGTTATGAGAATATCTAGGTATGATCATGTATATAGGCATCACGTCCGAGACAAGTAGACCGACTCCTTCCTGCATCTACTACTATTACTCCACTCATCGACCGCTATCCAACATGCATCTAGAGTATTAAGTTAAAAGCAGAGTAACGCCTTAAGCAAGATGACATGATGTAGAGGGATAGACTCATGCAATATGAAGAAAACCCCATCTTGTTATCCTCGATGGCAACAATACAATACGTGCCTTGCTTCCCTTACTGTCACAAAGAAAGGACATCGCAAGATTGAACCCAAAGCTAAGCACTTCTCCCATTGCAAGAAAGATCAATCTAGTAGGCCAAACCAAACTGATAATTCGAAGAGACTTGCAAAGATAACAAATCATACATAAAAGAATTCGGAGAAGATTCAAATATTATTCATAGATATAATTGATCATAAACCCACAATTCATCGGTCTCAACAAACACACCACAAAAAGAAGATTACATCGAATAGATCTCCACAAGAGAGGGGAAGAACATTGTATTGAGATCCAAAAAGAGAGAAGAAGCCATCTAGCTACTAACTATGGACCCGTAGGTCTGAAGTAAACTACTCACCCTTCATCGAAGAGGCTATGGTGTTGATGTAGAAGCCCTCCGTGATCAATGCCCCCTCCGGCGGAGCTCCGGAACATGCCCCAAGATGGGATCTCGTGGATACAAAAAGTTACGGCGGTGGAATTAGGGTTTTGTATCCTGTTCTGATCGTTTGGGGGTACGTGGATATATATAGGAGGAAGAAGTACGTCGGTGGAGCAACAGGGGGCCCACGAGGGTGGAGGGCGCGCCTGGGGGGCAGGCGCGCCCCCCTACCTCGTGGCCTCCTGTTAGTTGGCTTGACGTAGGGTCCAAGTCTCCTGAGTTGTATTCGGTGAGAAAATCACGTTCCCATAGGTTTCATTCCGTTTGGACTCCGTTTGATATTCCTTTTCTTCGAAACCCTAAAACAGGCAAAAAACAGCAATTCTGGGCTGGGCCTCCGGTTAATAGGCTAGTCCCAAAAATAATATAAAAGTGGATAATAAAGCCCAATAATGTCCAAAACAGTAGATAATATAGCATGGAGCAATCAAAAATTATAGATACGTTGGATACGTATCAAAGATCCTAGCAACTAAGCTTGGGGATGCCTCGGAAGGCATCCCCTCTTTCGTCTTCAACATTATCGGTAACCTCACTTGGAGCTATATTTTCATTCATCACATGATATGTGTTTTGCTTGGAGCGTAATTTTATTTTGTTTTTATTTGCTTTTTGTTATTTAGAATAATGTTTTGTACCTTTTATTTCAATAAAAACGTCAAGTATAGCCTTTGTCATGCTTATTTTACAAGTATATGAGTCGCTGTTTGAAAATAGAAAGTTTATCGCTGTTGCAAAAATTCCCTAGAAATGTCACAATGTGATAAAATGTTGAAACTTTTTGCACAATAAGCTTTTATAAATTTTCTACAGTGTGGTAATTTTGCATAATTTTTGGAGTTAAAGAAGTATGGATACTCTTGCATTCTTTACAGATGTATTGTTTTGGCAGATTGCTGTTATGTTTGCATATGTTTGCTTGTTTAATGATTCAATTTGAGGATAGGACTATTAAATATGTATAGGAATTTAGTATGCAATGTTAAATAATATTTTTAGTGATTTGCTACAGTAGAGAATGATAAGGTTTTTGCATTGATTTATACTAGCTTATCTCACGAGTTCTTGTTGAGTTTTGTGTGGATGAACTTTTTAAGATTTAGGGAAACCGTGATATAAAAGGAACTAAGGAGGCACAAAAACTCAAGCTTGGGTATGCCCAAGGCATCCCAAGATAATATTTCAAGAAGTCTTAAGTATCTAAGCTTGGGATGCCCCGGTAGGCATCCCACATTTCTTCATCAACAATTATCGGTTAGTATCGGTTGAGCCTAAGTTTTTGCTTCTTCACATGAGTTGTGCTATTCTTGGAATGTAATTTTATTTTGTTTTGCTTCCTGTTTAAATAAAATACTTAGATCTGAAACTTTTCAATAAGAGAGAGTCCTCAATTAGCAACCCATTTACTTAACTACTCGCATGATCTTCACTTATATCTTTTCTGAGTAGTTTGTCATTTACTCTCGTGCTTCACTTATATCCTATGAGTAAATTTTTCAATAAATTGAATGTAATGAAGTTGAAATTATATGTTCATATCATGCCTAGTGGTAGCTTCACATTGAGTTTAGAAAGTGAAATCTTTTGAAGCTTGACAATCACAATATTGGTCATATAGGCAATTCATGAATGATTACTATAAGGAAGAGAAATTTCACATGCAAATATATTATCTTGGACATCTTCTATTATTGTGAATACCCATTAATTATTTTCAAACTTGAGCAAATTTGTTGAAGTTGGGCAAGGAAGACAACGTAATGAGTTATGGTTGTGTATATTTGCATAGAAGTTATATTGTCATGGATGCTCCAACATGTGGTGTTTGCCTAGGATCTTTTGCTAGCCAAAAATCTGTACTAAGTAGAGATACTACTTGTGCATACAAAAACCCTCAAACCCAGTTTCTTGCCCTGAGTGTCCACCATACTTACCTATGGATTGAATAAGATCCTTCAAGTAAGTAGTCATCGGTGCATAAAGCAATAAAAATTGCTCCTAAATATGTTTGATATTTTATTGTAAGGGAAAATTGAGCATTGTACGAACTTGTGATGGCAAAGTAATAAAAGCGATGGACTACATAATAAAGGCTGCTATCATAAGGGGCGATATAACGTGACATTCATTTGCATTAAGAGCTTGAGCATCCAAATAAAAAGTGCATGACAACCTCTGTTCCCTCTGTGAAGGGCCTATCTTTTACTTTTCAGTATTTACTTTTACACCAAGAGTCAATAGTATGCATTCTCGTTCAACCTCAATTATTCTCTAGTTGGTAAGCATCATGTGGTGGGGAAAGATCTAGGCACATATGACCAGTCAAATATATTTGATCATGATTTATTATTGTTGACAATTATCTCTATGATAAATGAGTTGGGAGGCGAAACTTTAAGCCCCTATCTTTCTCTCTGTTCGATGGATGCAATTTGTTCTAAGAATATGCTTTGAGTAGTAGCAATCAGGGAAGACTATATGATGATTGAGTGTGTGGAGCTCTTACTTAGACTTTGTTGAATAAGTTGAATTGAAATTGTTTGGTGACTAAGAATATAGGTTGTTGAGTTTCAAGAGAATTCATTGTTTGAACCTTAACATGTGAATTGGTTGCTACTTTAACATGAGAAGTTTTATGAGAAAGAATTGTTGTTATGATGCTAGGAAAAATGATTGAAATTATCATTGATCAAACGTGTGCACTTTGCTAGCATTCACACTTCATAAATTATTTATTTTATCATTTACCTACTAGAGGACGAGTAGGAATTAAGCTTGGGGATGCTGATACGTCTCCAACATATCTATAATTTATGAAGTATCCATGCCATGTTTATAATAATTTTATATGGTTTTGGTATGATTTGTATGGAACTAACCCGGACTGATGCTGTTTTCAGCAGAACTACCGTAGTGTTGTTTTTTGTGCAGAAATGAAAGTTCTCCAAATCATCTGAAACTTTATGGAAGGACCAGAAGGTGAAGGAGTAGGGCACAAGACACCAGGGCATGCCTGATGGGCCCGGCTTGCCCCGGTGGGCTGTGCTCACCTCGAGGCCCATCTTCACGTGAAACCGACGCCAAAAAATCCTATAAATAGAGAAACCATCAGAAGTAACCCTACATCAGAAGTTCCGCCGCCGCAAGCCTCTGTAGCCATGAAAAACCAATCTAGACCCCGTTCCGGCATCCAGTCGGAGGGGAAAATCATCACCGGTGGCCATCTTCATCATCCCGGTGGCCACCATGATGAGGAGGGAGTAGTCCACCCTCAGAGCTGAGGGTTTGTACCAGTAGCTATATGTTTAATCTCTCTCTCTCTCTCTCTCTCGTGTTCTTGAGATGTCACGATCTTGATGTATCGCGGGCTTTGTTAATATAGTCAGATCATATGGTGTTTTCCCCTCTCTATCTTGTTGTGATGAATTGAGTTTTCCTTTTGAGATTTTGTTCTTATTGGATTGAATACTTTTATGGATTTAAGAGCACTTGATATATGTCTTGCATATGAATACCCGTGGTAACAATGGGGTATTATATCGATTCACTTGAGATATGTTTTGGCACTCAACTCGCGGATTCCCGAGGTGACATTGGGGTAATCTATGCATAGGGGTTGATGCACGTTCTCGTCTTTGTTTCTCCGGTAGAAATCTTGGGGCACTTTTTGAGGTTCTTTGTGATGGATTGAGTATTATGAATCTGAATTTGCTTTGGTGTTATTTTAGTACGAATTCTTGATAGATCGATCGGAAAGAATAACTTGGTGTTATTTCAGTACGAACTCTTGATAGATCGATCGAAAAGAATAACTTGGTGTTATTTTAGCATGAACTCTTGGATAGATCGATCGGAAAGAATAGCTACAAACAATTTCTTCTTATGTTCTCCGCTAGATAAGAACTTTGGAGTGATTCTTCATCGCACATTGAGGGATGGTTATATGATCCAATTATATTAGCATTGTTGAGAGCTTGCACTAGCGAAAGTACGAAGCCTAGACCTCATTTTCAAGCATTGCAATACCATTTGTGCTCAGTTTTGTTACTTGCTACCTTGCTATTTTTTTATTGTTCCTATTACAAAAATCAATATCTACTATCATTACTACACTTTTATCACCATCTCTTCGCCGAACTAGTGCACCTATACAATTTACCATTTGTATTTGGTGTGTTGGGGACACAGGAGAATTTTTTATTATTAGGTTGCAGGATTTTTGAGAGAGACCATCTTCATCCTACGCCTCCCACAGATTGATAAACCTTAGGTCATCCACTTGAGGGAAATTTGCTACTATCCTACAAAACTCTGCGCTTCGAGGCCCAACACGAGTCTACAAGAACAAGTTGTGTAGTAGACATTAGCGGCGCTCGAAGTACATCGTCCATAGCATGTGGTTGTCGACGGCGTACCTCGGCTCGTTCTGCGGCGCCTCCGATAGTGGCGAACAGATGTGGGCGATCTCGGCCCGCCGTTTAGCCACGGTGGGCACCGGGGGTACCGGGACGCCACCGGCGCTCAACTTCCACGAGCCCGACACCCGTATGTCTGGGGCGCCGGATAGTTGGCCTCGTAGAGGAGGCGCGCCTTGTCCTCATGGAGATCGCGTCGGCCGAAGCCGTTCGTCGCCGCGGCGTCGCCGGGGTACCGTTCTACCATTCCTCGTCGGCGTGGGAAGAGGGGGGAGAGTTGCTTCTGTGGTGGGACGAGGCGAGAGAGAAGGCGAGTTGTGGCGGCTGTGGCGTTCACTGGCGGGGAAGTCGACTTTTATAGCCGAAGCAGGGCGGTGAACCTGCATGCCGGGTGATGCATGGCGGGAGCGGGCGGGACGCGCGTCGCGACGCCTTCACTGCGCCGCTCGTGAGGCATCAATGGAGGCTGACCGGCGTGACAGCTTGGTATTGATTCCCGCGGGAACTGAGGCGATGAGGATGACGAAGCGGCGTGTCGCTGACTCGATGTGCCCAATCCCATTCATGCCAAAAATCAGTTCCTCGGCACCCCAAGCGCCCGCCAACGCGTTGTGTTCGGCCTGAATCTGCCGGCGCCAGTTTCGGCCCAAATCGGTGAAAAAGGGCTCCTGGGGCATGACTAGGCCAATTTTTGAGCGCCGACGCTAAAAAATGGCCTGGGGGGAGAGGGTGGGGGCTGTTGGGGCACGGCTGGAGATGCTCTAAGGGCATGTATAGCGATGTCCACTCAGCCGTCTGTAACACCTGGCACATTTGATATTTTTCTACATGGAAGGGAGAGAGGGAGGAAAGAGCAAGAGGCTGTCAATTCGGCAGACCGTCGATATGCCAGAAATATCAGTAGTTGCTGATAGCCTATTCCTATTGTACGCTCAATCGTTTGTAGGAGTTGTTCCCTCTGCCTAATTATCGTATTTATTTTATCATCAACTAGGACATATGCCCGTGCGTTGTAACGGAAAAAATAAATTGACGCGCATGTGCTAGCACGACAACCCGTGCTTGGCTAGACCAAAATGCGTACTAGCAACACGGCATCCGAACAATGACATGGAGTTGCCAAGGTTTAGACAAAAAAAATACATTCTCCGAACAATTTAGGCCTCTAGTTAATAATCGGTGCACGGCATCACACACAAAATCCTTGCTACTCTTTGTAGCCCTAAAATTCTTCCTTCCTTTAACTTTAAAAATACTCATAGTGTCATGCAACGTTTCCTTCCTTGAATGTTCCGACCCACACACACAATCCTTCCTAGTAAGTTCATTCTTTTAGCCCACACGTCCCTCTTTGCAGGGTGCACCACGTCCTAAATCCATTGTTTCTTTTATCATGAGTTTAATCGCCCTCTCATCCGTTGTCATCTTCCCTTTTTCTAGGTGTCTTGTTGATATTACAGCCAACTCCCTAACCTATATAAATGGGTGGGAATCGTCTTAAAGGAGCAAGGTAGGATTATTTCACATGAAATATTGATGTTTTGCAGCCTATTGGACTGGAGATTATGTTTTTCTCATGTGGCTCGCGGCCCAGAAAAGCCTAGCAACAATTGTTAGATGCTCAAATAGGCCCAGCAATTGATTAAAAAAAGGCATGCAAGCAGCCTTTAGTACTGTTTAGAGAGGCAGGTAAGTCTGAAAGGAGAGGTCATTGTCTCGATAAGAAAAAAAATTAGAAATATGGGCTGTCTGCTTAGTTTCCTTAACACTTACGCTTAATTTCCTTTGCACGTACATCACGTCACGGTTTCTTTTCGTTTGCACATGTATATTCGTCAAACAGAAAATGGACCTTACCAAAAACAAATTATTGTACATGAAAATACTTAGAACGGGACGAAACAAAGTGGAATCAAACCAAGAATACCTATTCCCTTTAATAATAGGTATAGATATTTCCTATTTTTGGGGTACTATGGATAGCCAAAGAGACGACCTATTGTACAAGTTGGTATTATGAAAGTGCCCTTCTTAGCTCGAGCTCATATGAGCTCGGGTGAATAGTAAAATTAAAAAAAAAATCAAAACATTCTAATTTCTTTTTGGTCTTAAACCTTGACAAATATTTTTAGTGCTTGCAAAGTTCAATCACAGAAGTTCCAGGACTTCCCCGAATGTCATTCTATGATGAAATTTTGCAAGCATTGATTTTTTTTTGTCAAAGTTACCACAAAAATTTCAAAGTTTTTAGAATTTATTTTTCATTTTTCAGATTTTACTGTTTACCACGGGAGCTCAGTTAATCCACGTCTCTGTTTTTATGGTTATCTATAATTTTTAAACATCAGTACAGACACAAGCGCTTTGATGTGAAGGACTGCTATAGACTACGGGTATTTAAAGATATGTACATGCCCCACATGTCATGCAACCAAAGTTAGTGACGTAATAGTCCTTTCCACATGTACAACCATGTGTTCTTCACTAAAGTAGCACATTCCCGAGAAAGGAAGACAATGTCAGAAGTTCAGAATATATGATTTCCTGTAATTTTATTTTATTATGCTACATGTTATTCATAATCCATTTGGGGTCTGGATATGCTACATGTTATTCAGACAACTATCCAATTCCTTTCTAGGTTTCCAAACTACCCCTTATTTAGTATTAGTAGTCGTATTTAGTAGGTTTCCCATTTACGTGGACCATCTCATCAACATAAATACGTACGTACGCTTGTACTAGTAGCTACTAGTAGTAGCTGAGCTTGCATCCTCTTATCTCTTGTGGACCCTCACCTCGAGCCCGTCCTTCATGTGGAGTATGGGGGACAGCTTGGGCTTGGGCCTCGCCGCGGCGCCGGCAGCGACCTCCAACTGAAACCGCGGCACGACGGCGGCGACAACGGCCTTCATCTGCGCGTAGGCCAGGTCCTTGCCAAGGCACGTCCGGGGCCGCATATTGAACGCCACGAACTTGTGCGACGGCTCGTGCCGGAACCGCCCCTCCGCTGTCAGCCACCGCTCCGGCCGGAACTCCAGGCAGTCCTTGCCCCACACCGCCTCCATGCGTCCCATCGAGTAGAAGGGTATGATCACCACCGACGACGGCCCCACGGTCGCGCCGCTTGGGAGCGTGTCCGGCCCCGCGACCGACTTGTACTGGAACGGCAGGGGCGGGTACAGCCGGAGCGACTCCGAGAGCGCCGCGTGCAGGTAGACCAGGCGCGTCAGCTCGGCGGTCGTGCGGTGGTGGCCGGCCCCGGAGGCCGGAGGGTTCTCTAGCAGCTCGGCGAGGATCTTGGCCTCGACGTCGGGGTGGTTGGAGAGCAGCCAGAAAAACCATGAAAGGGCGGAGCTCGTCGTGTCGCGGCCGGCGAACACGAGGTTAAGCGTCGTGTCGCGCAAGAACCGGTCGAACTCGGCACCGACCTTGCCTACCTCGGCCTGACACGCCATGTACGACGTGAGCAGGTCGGTGCCGGCCTCGCAGGTGGAGTTGGCCGCGCGTTGTCGCCGGAGAGAGACCAACTCCGCGATAGACGCGTCGAGCACCCGCCGAGCCTTGGACATCTTCTGGCGGTGGCCGATATTTAGGTAGCTCTGCAGCTTTACCCACGGCACGGGCGTTACGTACCGGTAGACCAGCACCTCCTCGGTGTCGTCAATGGCCGCAGCGAAGGGGACGTGCGGGAAATCGGCGGCGAGGCAGCCGGGGTCGATGCCGAACACGAACATCGCCGTGAGGTCAAAGGTCAGGCGCATGAACACGTCCTGCAGGTCGACCGTTGTGCCCGACGTGGCGAGGCCGTCGAGGAGCGGCACGAGCCCCTCGTCGAGCTTGCCCGCGGTATTGGCGGCGACGGCAGCGCGGAACCCCGCGTCCGACAGCAACGCGTGCGCCTTGCGCCGCTGGAACGACCACGACTCGCCGTCGGCGTTGAAGATGCCGTCCCCGAGCACGCTGAACACCGTGTTATACCTTGCGCCTTTGGGGTAGTTATCGAAGTTGGCAGAGAGAACGTGCGCCACGTTCGCCGGGTCGGCCGTGACGAGGACGTCCACCGGCAAGCCCCACCGCCTCCTCATGACGTACGACATCCCGGCAGCGTGCAGGAGCTCCGTTAACCAATCGTGCATGCGCCCGGTGTTTACGCACAGCGCCGGCAATACGCCGATCACCGGCCAGCTCGTCGGCAACCCGTCCCACCGCCGGAACCTGAAGAACAAGAATAAGAAGCAAGCAAGAGATGCCATGATCTCCATGTTCCCGCCAAGGAAGCCTCGAACCCATGACACAGCATCCATTTCTTCTTTCCCTAACCGGTGAAGTGTCTCTGTGAGGGGTTTTGATATAAACGAGCTAGCCAGGCCTATTTATAGGCTCCGCGTGAGGGGTTTGGGTTGGGTGCACCCACTTATGGTGCTACCGGTGCACTAACGAATGCCGTACAACATTTTTCAAAATCTGAAAATAATTCTACCACATTGACACACCATCAATGTATGTGGTCACAAAATTTCGTATCAAAATTTGAAACATTTCCTGAGATACAAAAATGATAAAATTGACATCAATGTGATAATGGGCGAAATCTACAGCCCAACTTATGTTACGTACTATTCAGTGCTAAATTTGTCATTTTTGTTTTAGGAGCTATGTTTCGAATTTCGACTTGAAATTTTGTGACAATCTACATTCATGTTGTGTGAATGTTCTAAATTTCTTTCAATTTTGTTTGAACATTTAAAATGTGCAACGTGAGTTCGGTGCACCAGATATTTCCCCTTAGCTCAAAACCAGTGTGCTCTCTGTCCGCAATTCGACGGTTTTTAAAATTTCAACTCCTGAACCGAAGTACAACAATATCATGAACCTAACATTGATTTTCAGTTTTAAGCAATTAATGATTCCCTAAAAATTGACATGAACAAATTTAACTACTTCGATTTTCCAAGATTAAGCACTACATCTTCATGTAATGCGATGACCCTTCATAAGACGAACTAAAACAACATATTCATAAAGAAAGTGGAATAACACACACACACACACACACACACACACACACACACACACACACACACACACACACAAATTAACACACTAGACTAGGTTACACACTTGCACTGATTTTGAGCATTAACACAAATTCATGGATTGTATAAAACAAACCTCCTATTAAAAAATTCAATGCTTATCACGACCTTAACATTGTTTGAATATGATTATGTTGAATCTTGGAAGTAAGCAATAAGATGATCACAAATTGACCCCTTAAACAATATGCAATTATAATCGTAGAATCACGAGGGATGCACACGGTTAGAACTTATTGAGCTTGTTTGCAAAATAACTACAATATTAAATGCATACCATGTACACAAGAATACAATTTCCTAACTTCCTCGACAAATTTTCATATAAACTGGAATGAAACATAAAAGAATCTTCTCCAAGAATTTGAGTGTAATTTGTTGTAGGTTGATGGTTAGACACACATCGACAAGCCCGACATTGATTCCATATATAAAAGAATATCTCAACCAACAAGTTAGTCTTATGAATGTAATTTGTTGTAGGTTGATGGTTACACACACATCGACAAGCCCGGCATTGATTCCATATATAAAAGAATATCTCAACCAACAAGTTAGTCTTATGAATGTAATTTGTTGTAGGTTGATGGTTAGTACACAATACGCTCTCACATGAAGAGCAAATGATCGAAAGGGACACCCTTCCATAAAATAACATCAACAATATGCAAAATATAGTGACGGTAATAGGACACATGTTTCACAAGGTTTTTCTCAAAAAGCACAACATCATGCCGATAGGAGATACACATACATGTGCACGGTTTCCACTCTCGAAATAGGCTTTCGCCCCGCTTTATATATAAAACATCAACCACACAAAGTACACGGCCGAACGATACAAGATAGTGAGGTAACCCTCTTACGAAGCCGATCCCAGGATAATCGGAAAATGCATACCACAAGAGACTACGACACCGAAAGGCAATACAGGAAGACCTGGAAACACCGCCACACTACACTGTAGTACACCTAAGCTACTCAGGATTCCACCATCACACATGAACATCAAAATCGAAGGGATTTTTCCATTTGTTTCCCTGGTTGGTATCCACTACTCAGGATTCGCCCCTAATTTATGGTCCTACTCAGTTTTATCTCTGTTCCATCTGATGCAACTATGGTAATACCCTCCATGTTTTTTTCTTCCAGCCAAAGCCCTTTGACCATCTGGAAGACAAAATATGATGCTTTCGCCCTCTCTGTATATGTCACTTAAGTGGGGAAACCACCCATGAAAAAAAAGGAAAAAACTATCTCTCACCCCCTCTCTATCATTTACACATGGGACCCAACCAAAAAAAAACTTTTTTCTCTCCTCCCTCTTTATATCTCTCTCGCCTTTGATGAATCCATGCCACGACCCCGCAAGGGGCTCCCAGCTCGAACCTGCCCCACTGCGCTAGCTCCTCATACACTGTTGTGACCCCTGGGATCCATTGCACCGAAGTGACCAGCGTCGTCGCCCGCGCAAAAAATACAGCGCGCAAAAAATGCAGCGCGCACATAATATTTTTTTTAATTTTTGAACGCATAGATAAAATAAAAACTAGATAGATTGCATAAATAAAAAATGATACAAAGGTATTTTACATCGGTGTAACTAGATAGATAGTTCGAAAGCATAGATAAACTACGGCGCAACTAGATAGAAACTACTCTAAGTCGCTATCATCATCACCATTATCATCCTCGGCGGTGTCGTCCGAGGTGTCTAGCCAGATGTCCAGCCACCGATCATCGTTCGGCGCGAAGACCGACTGCCCACCTGCTGCAACGATGTCGGACTGCGCATTCGCCAACGCCTTCCGCTGACGCCTTTCCAACCGCGTCTCGCGGCGCCTTCGCGTGTCGCCCAGTAGGCCTGCTCGTAGGTGACGTCCTCCGGGTGGCGCTGGCGCCACTCCGCCATGACCCGCTCGTCCTCCTGGGCGACGAGGAGGCGGCGTTGCCGCTCGGCGTGCTCCGCACGGTCTTCCGCCGTGTTCAGACGAGGCAGAGGGGCGAGGTTGAGCGCTTGCTGGAGCGTGTACACATCTTGAAAGTTCATCTGGCCGCGCGGCCGGCCTAGGCGCCACGCGGCCGCGTCGTACGCGCGGGCGGCCTCGCGCGCCGTCCTGTACGTGCCGAGGCCGAGCCGGAGTTCGCCGGAGCGTATCTCCGCGGTGTAGCAGCCGTTGGGGCGCAGGCGGACGCCGCGGTAGCCGGACGCTCCTCGGCGGCGCGGCGGCATGGCGGCGCGGCGGTGGCGGGGCGCTGGAGCGGCGCGTGGCAGAGAGGGAGAGGAAGAGGGGAAGAGGAAGTGTGGAGAAGCGCGTGGCGAAGCGGCGCGCCAAATCTTGCGCGCGAGCTGGCGGCTTTTCGCGCGCGCACAAACGTTTCCGGCGCGCGCTTGTTTCCCGCGACCGCTGGAGCGCGGCAAACCGCCCCGCGCGCGCTAAAAGCTGGGTTTACCGCGCGCGCGCGTCGTTTGGGGCGTCTGTTGGAGATGCTCCGGCGCGCGCTTGTTTCCCGCGGCCGCTGGAGCGCGGCAAACCGCCCCCGCGCGCTAAAAGCTAGGTTTACCGCACGCGCGCGCGTCTTTTGGGGCGTATGTTGGAGATGCTCTAGCAAGCGCCGGAACAGTTTGCGCGCGCGCGAAAAGGCGCCAGCTCGCGCACAAGATTTGGCTCGCCGCTTCGCCATGCACTTCTCCACACTTCCTCTTCCCCTCTTCCTCTCCCTCTCTGCCACGCGCCGCTCCAGCGCCCCGCCACCGCCGCGCCGCCGAGGAGCGTCTGACTACCGCGGCGTCCGCCTGCGCCCCAACGGCTGCTACACCGCGGAGATATGCTCCGGCGAACTCCGGCTCGGCCTCAGCACGTACAGGACGGCGCGCGAGGCCGCCCGCGCGTACGACGCGGCGGCGTGGCGCCTAGGCCGGCCGCGCGGCCAGATGAACTTTAAAGATGTGTACACGCTCCAGCAAGCGCTCAACCTCGCCCCTCTGCCTCGTCTGAACACGGAGGAAGACCGTGCGGAGCACGCCGAGCGGCAACGCCGCCTCCTCGTCGCCCAGGAGGACGAGCGGGTCATGGCGGAGTGGCGCCAGCGCCACCCGGAGGACGTCGCCTACGAGCAGGCCTACTGCGCAAGGCGCCGCGAGACGCGGTTGGAAAGGCGTCAGCGGAAGGCGTTGGCGAATGCGCAGTCCGACATCGTTGCAGCAGGTGGGCAGTCGTTCTTCCCGCCGAACGATGATTGGTGGCTGGACATCTGGCTAGACACCTCGGACGACACCGCCGAGGATGATAATGGTGATGATGATGGCGACTTAGAGTAGTTTCTATCTAGTTGCGCCGTAGTTTATCTATGCTTTCGAACTATCTATCTAGTTGCACCGATGTAAAATACCTTTGTATTGTTTTTTATTTATGCAATCTATCTAGTTTTTACTTTATCTATGCGTTCGAAAATTAAAAAAAAATGTTGTGTGCGCTGCTGGAGCGGCGCGCGCGCGCTGCATTTTAGCACGGCTGCTGTTGCGGGCGCAGCGTGCCGCACCAAACCAGGTGATAGGCGCGCTAAAGCTGTTTTTTGCGCGCGCCGCGTTGGACGCCTGTTGAAGATGCTCTAAGTGTCATGATCCCGCCTACCTGAGATCTATGGTGATGGAGGTGCCCTATCCATCCACATGTCGATTATTCCCATCAATTAGCGACTCCTGCCATCAGAGGTCCCCCCCCCCCCCCGCGCGCCACCTCCCTGCCGCCACCACCGAGTTACCAATTTGGGATGCCTTAGAATTGCTCTAGTGTCAAGTACCAGGCTTAGTGCCACTTTGATATTGCCATGTGGATCAACCAGAGGAAGCCCTGGAATAGTGCTAGCGTTGGCTTATTTGATACGACATTAGTAGGGGCATAGTGGCGGCGTTCGAAAGCAGGGTAGCGTCAGAAGTATAGGGGATCAACAATTTGTACCAGACGTAATATAGTGTCGTCGTGGAATAGTATGGAACGCCAGTACTATTATATTTAGTTGTGGTGTGCTGTTAGTTCTGACGCCAATATTGTTATTTTGTCAATGCGAACATTCTTATTTTTTTGGTATATTCTTTTTTGGTATATTATAGTTTACTTTTATTAAATTTCTATTATTTTAAATAGAAATAATGACATTTTTTAAATATGTACTTTGAGACTTTAAATTACTTTTTAGTTTTAGACTTGAAATATATAGTTTCAAGCCTTCAATTATGTTTGACACTTCAAAAAAATTTCCTTTTTGGTTTTTTATGTACCGGTGATCTTTTTTTATAGTATACTCCCTCCGTTCCTAAATATTTATCTTTTTGGATATTTCAAATGGACTACCATATATGGATGTATATAGACATATTTTAGAGTGTAGATTCACTCATTTTGCTCCGTATGTAGTCAGTTGTTGAAATCTCTAGAAACACAAATATTTAGAAACGGAGGGAGTATTATAGTTTACTTTTATTAATTTTCTATTATTTTAAAATGGAAATAATGACATTTTCTAAAATATGTACTTTGAGACTTTAAATTTACTTTTTTTCCTTTTTAGTTTAAGACTTGAAATATATAGTTTTGAGCCTTCAAATATGTGGGTTGACACTTCCAATTTTCTTTCTTTTTAGTTTTTTATGTTTTGATATTTTTATAGTATATTATTGTTTAATTTATTAAATTTTATTATTTTTAAATGGAAATAATGCCATTTCTTAGGTGGTGACCTTTTTTTCTTATTGGGCTAGTCCAAATAGGATTAGGATGCCGTGGGGGTCAAACCCAACGGGGGCAATGGCCCCCTCGACCCACTCCCTCTCTTTGCCCTGTGCTGCTCTGTTTTGTTCCCCTTTCTCCTCCTCTATCTCACCGCTCGTCGCCGCCGCTTTGATTCTGGCGATTGCCGTCGTTCTCCGGTCCTGAGGTACACATCTAAGCCTCCCACTCTCATCTGTCCATTTGGATTTTTTAATTAGAGGTGTGTTTCACATTCCCTATGCTAGGGTTTCGGTGATGGCGGCAGGCGATGGCGACGGCAGTAGGCGACCCTCAGCTCCAACCCAGGGGAGAATATCATCCCTCCCTCTTTTGCTGTAGGTCACTGCCACTATCAATTTTTTTATTTGCATCACTGGGGTTCATCACTGCTAGGCAATGACAATTTGTTGTAGTTTTCTAGAATTAAGGTACATATATTTTTCAATCTTCGATTTAATTCAAATAGTTGAGTGTCCAATGTGGCAATATGTGGCAAATATAGTGTCTAAAAGAAAATTTCCAATCGAAAGTAATGCTCCAAGTTAGGTGTTGCAAAATAGTTGAGTGTCCAAAGAAAACTTCCACTCAAAAGTAATGCTCCAAGTTAGGTGTGGCAAAATAGTGTGACAAATATAGTCACAATCCAAACAAGGCCTTAGGGGTTGTTTGGTTCCAAGCCACAACTTGCCACACTTTGTCACGACTCAACTTAGGCAATTTTGACCAAGTTGGGTGTGTTTTTGGTTCTTGCCCACATGTTATAGATACAAACCGGCATATGTATACTACACTTCATCCATATAATTGTGTGAAGATATCGATAGTGCTATATTGTTGTTGTCCAAAGCTAGTTATGCACATGCTATGATATATAGTTGTTGTTTTACCCTAGATGAAATCTGGCAAGTCTGAAACTGGTAGAATTAAAACTTGCCATGTAGCATACTCCATCCACATGCTATGATATATTATTGTTGTTTTACCCTTGATGAATATAACAGTTTGCTAATGTAGCATACTCCATGATTGTAACATCTCAATTTACAATTTGGATGTTAATCATTAGGTCATCATATGCATCCATGATTCTTGCATTTTGAATTGGTTTTATTTGGACATTTTGATCCTAGATACCTTAAGCAACCCAAGGACCGTATGAGAGAGTTGGAGGTTTTCATAAAATTCCATTTTTTGAATTTCCAAAATTGGTAAACAGGATCAAAGTGATTTTTATTGAAATTATTTTTCTAATTATTTCATAATAAAGAGAATAATGAGAGAAGATAATATGACTTCTTCAAAACAGAGGAAATAATGGAAATTTAATTTTAAATAAAAATATTTATTTATTTGAGATTTTATTCAGTTAAATTAGGAATTACATTTTTGAAAATTGCATTTTAGCCCAGAAAAATTTCACGTGGTCCTAAATATTAGTAGAGGTCCGTGAAAATTATTCTGGGGATTTGAGGATTTTTATTTTTTCATTTTGAATTTTTTTTCCGTTTCGGCGAAATTAATTTTTAAACAAAAAAACCTTCGACCAACTGGGCCGAAGCCCAGCCGGCCCGCAGCCGCCGCCGCCTTCCCACGCGAGGGAGTCCCGCTCGCCGCCGCCGACCGAGTCCGGGCCGGACTCCTCTCCGCCGCACTTGCCACCTCCCGAAGCCGCCTCGCCCGCCCTCTAAAATACCCAGCCGCCACCACCCCCTCTCTCCCCCACCCCACCCCCCCCCCCCCCCCCCCACCTGAGCCGCGCCGCTGCCACAGCCTGCCTTGTGCCACGCCGCCTCCTCTCGCCGCTTGACGCAGCCGTCGCCACCTCGCCCCGCTCGCCGTAGCAACGCCGCTGCCGCCAGTTTCTCTCACCCGAACCGGTAAAAACCGCAAAAGACCCGGCCGGTTTTTTTATTAGAGTTCGGTTTATTCTTTTAGATCGGTTTTATTTTTTTGGATTTGTTAGTTAACGAACGTTCACCCGATTAGTTCTTTTAACGAACGAATTCGTTCGTTAGTTTCGGTTAGCGAACGTTCATCCGATAGATTTTTCTTTTTAGTTTTAATTTCAGTCAGGGACCTATCTGTGAATAGTTTACTTACAGATTAGCCCCGATCTTTAAACCTTCACTACTTTTTGCTCGTTTATCCAAATCCAGTGAAACCAACGCCAAAATCTTCGTATTGTTCCCCTCTGTCCAGACAATCAACTTGAACATGATTTTGAAAATTTTAAATTTGGTTTCAAGAATATTTGAATTTGAACTTCTTCTGATCGTAGTTTGAGTTTCGTAACTCCGATTCGATTGATTCTTTTTGCAAATCGAAGCTCTTCACTTAAAATTTCAGTTTAGATCTTTTCTTTTGGATTTACCTTTGCATCTTATGCTTGGGTTCTTATGTATGCTATTGTTTGTTCACGATAGAGTTTCCGGAGTGCGAGACTTGCTACTATGAATCTCTAGGGATTTACGATCGTCAGCAAGGCAAGTAACACTTTGATCATATCCCTTTATTACCCTGTTCTTATGCATTAGTTTCAACCCTCAAAGATTGCATGAGTAGGACTTGATAACATGTGTGTATTGGGAAGTAGTTGATGAGGTAGGAACCTATTGCCTTACATTCAAACCTTGGGTGTTACTGCGTTATGATTACATTACTTTGCTATGCTCGTAGACGTGGATTGGTATGTGAGATTCATGAAAGATGTGGGAGTTATTTATATCTAAGGGAAATTTTAAGGTGGCTACTTTAATTCACATTTGGGTGGATTGGTTGTGGGCACCTTGGGAATCTAGTGTTGTTCCTATGGAATGCCACCCAGGCTCAAAGGGATCATAAGATTATTCATGCTAGAAACTTCCGTGTGCAGCCACAAGCCATTATGGGCTATGGCATAGTTGAGTAAGTTGTGGGAATCCTTTCCATGATGGGCTAGCAGATGTAGGGGAATTGTAGGTGTAGTGGCCTATCTATCGGTTAAGGTGACCTCTTCGGAAAGACTCTGTCTCGATCATCCATTTCTCAAACATCATGTAGTGCGAGAAATACAACGGAGGAGATCGAGTCTTGTGGGGAAAAATGTGCAAACCTCTGCAGAGTGTATAAACTAATCATGGTTAGCCGTGTCCCCATTTATGGACATCTTGAGTATCTGGTATTTGAATTATTATGTTGATCTCATCACTCTACTTAATGAATTTGTTGGGTTATTGACTGTTAATTTTGGGATTGAGTTGAGGGTACCTTCTCAATAATTTCATCAAACTTTGTAGTTAAATAAAATATATTCCTTTGTTGTAGGGGAAAATTAGCTTTATGCAAATGATGATAGGGAAAAACTAGCTTTATGCAAATGATAACCGTAGAGCCTCCACCAGCCAAATATGCATGTAGTGATAGATGTTATTTGTTCATTGCTCTATGATGTTATCTTGCCAGCATATTCCATGTGCTGACCTACACGGCTGCAACGTATCATGTTGCAGAATTTTCAGACGAAGAGTAAGGTGTGATAGGTGGATGAACTCATTTATCTTCGAAGCTTCCGCAGTTATCTTAGTTAGATGGCCTTTAGCCATATTGTTGTAATAAGTACTCTTTTTGAGACACTCGTGTAATAAGTGTGTGATTGAACTCTGCAATAAATCCTTGAGTACTGTGTGTGTTAGCAATACTGATCCAGGGATGACCCTAAAGCACAGAAACTACGGTCCATTGGGATCGGGTCGCTACAAGATGGTATCAGAGCACACGTTGACTGTAGGACGCGACTACTAGGAAAAGCCACATGATACTCTTCTCTACTCATTTCTAACTCTTCTCCATTTCTATTCTATAGATGGCGGACCCAAGGAACAAGTTCACTCAACCGGATGACGACACCCCTTTCAGACGACACTTGAAGGAAGTCACTAGGTACCTGAACATCGGCATACCAAGCTTCACCGGGACCTACACCACCACTTTACCAGAAGAGGAGCGCTGGACGATCGAAGTTCGTGTTCCAGGAAGGACGTTCGCGCCAGTTACGGAGCCCATTGAGTTTTCCTTTGATGCACCAACCTGGAGTTTAGGAAAGAGCATGGCCGCCCACATCGCCATTCGATGCATAGGCGAAGTGTACAACAAGGATCTTAAAGACACCATCTACCAGATATGTGGACGGAGAGATGAGCAATGGGAGATGATTCACACCAGGAAGGATAGATCCATTGCAGCCTACATACAAGAGTTGAACCAGCACATTCGACGCTACGAGAACCAGGTGTGCGCCAACATGATAGACACGAAGAAGGTGATGACCCGGAACATGGAGCTAGAAGAAGAACTCAAGTCTACACGCGATGGATATAAAGAGGAAATTACAGTACTACTAGAGAAGAATGAAGACCTAAAGAAGAAGCTAGGAATATTCATGGGGGATCCTGAACCAAGAGTGGACATTCGTTCTGAGGATTACATCATCATAGACGACACAGACTCTGACCCCAACGGCGATGATGATTATGAAGATGAAGCTGGAGCAGATATCATGGAGTCTTCCACCGATCACAATTTCTAGTCGACCACCATATTACCATTAGTATTCTCCCATGTATATAATAATAGTCC
Organism: Triticum urartu; assembly: GCF_003073215.2. Taxonomy (NCBI): domain Eukaryota; kingdom Viridiplantae; phylum Streptophyta; class Magnoliopsida; order Poales; family Poaceae; genus Triticum; species Triticum urartu. The sequence continues at coordinate 576,431,346 of NC_053025.1, read as the reverse complement.
ACGAGATTTTGTAACAGTGGCTTTGATCGATTGTATGCTTCTTGTTTGAATTGAGTGGTGTGAAATGAATGTGTTTGTCTCATGTGCATATGGGTAGTGATTTATCTTTAGACCTCACTCTATTCTGTTCTCACCCCTCTAAACCTATCAGATGCCTTCGAGACATGACCTCGCATTCGTGTTCCCACCGGAGCTCACTCAGTTGATCCAATAGCAGAATGCCTTGATGCAGTTGCTAGTCCAGAACCAAGGAAACAACAACAACAACAACAACAACAACAACAACCCACCGCAACCACCACCAGTTGACAACTTAGCCCATTTTCTAAGGTTGAATCCGTCGGTGTTCTCTAGTAGCACCAAGCCAATTGTTGCTGATGACTGGCTCCGCACAGATACTGAGAAGGTGCGCTTTGCCGCACATCAACTGGATGGACCCGTAGCCTCATGGTGGGAGAACTACACAGTCACTTTCCCCATGGCCAATGTCACTTGGGATCAGTTTCAGCAACCATTCCGCACTACCCATGTCTCAGCTGGAGTTATCAGCATGAAGAAGTGTGAGTTTCGCAACTTACGCCAAGGAAATCGTACTATGGGGCAGTACGTGGATGAGTTCAGCAAGTTAGCACGCTACACCCCAGATGATGTGGCCACAGATGCCGCGAAGCAGGATAAGTTTATGGAGGGGCTGAATGACGAGCTGAGTATGCAGTTAATGGTGGCAACATTTGCCAACTATCAAGAGCTGGTAGACAAGGCTCTTATGATTGAAGGCAAGCAGCAGCAGATAGAGAACCGCAAACGAAAGTATGGATAGGGGAAGTACAACTCTGGAGCTCAGCAGAAGCCACGTTTTACCCCAAATTCGGGAGGACATGCCCATCATAACCATGGAGGTCATACTCACAATGGAGGAAGTTCACATAATCATAGTGGCCCTAAGAATGGGAATGGGAATGGAGGAAACAACAGTCAGAGCCATTCCAACCCGGCAACACCCGCCAAGAAGGATTTGAGTCATGTTACCTTTTTCAAGTGCGGGAAGACTAGACACTACGCCAATGATTGTTCTGAGTTAAAGAATGGTAACGGAAATGGAAGCTTTGGAAAGAAGCCCAACCCTTTCACCAGAGGGCAGGTGAACCACGTCAACGTGGAGGAAGTTGAAGAGCGGCTCGATGCAGCTATTGGTAAGTTTTTGATTAAGTCATTTACTGCCCTTGTTCTTTTTGACACTGGTGCATCGCATTCATACATATCAAGGGGATTTGTGGATAAGTTTAAGTTGCCCACCGTAGCCCTTAAGACACCTATGTTAGTAAGCTCACCTGGAGCGGAGTATATGGCTATCAGAGGATGTTTTCAGTTGCCATTGACCATAGGTAGGCATGTTTTCCCCTCAGACCTAATAATTTTGGAGTCACAAGGATTGGATGTGACACTAGGCATAGATTGGCTATCGATGTATGGAGGAAACATCGGTTGTGCTAGTAAGTCGATACTTCTCACCACCCTAGAGGGTAAAAGGATCAAGTATGTGTCTAGGCATGCGCCAAGGAGGACTCAAGTGAATTCACTTTCGGGAGTTGTTCAGGAGGAAGTGCCAGTTGTGAAGGATTATCCTGATGTATTCCCGGAGGAACTACCAGGCATGCCACCAGATCGAGATATAGAATTTTTGATAGAGCTGTTACCAGGCACCGGACCAATATCGAAGAGACCGTATCGTATGCCCGCAAATGATCTGGAGGAAATTAAGAAGCAGATTAAGGAGTTATTGGAGAAATGTTATATTCGGCCAAGCTCATCACCGTGGGGAGCCCTAGTGCTCTTAGTTGAGAAAAAGGATGGATCTTTGAGGATGGTTGTGGATTATCGTGCACTAAATGAGGTGATGATCAAGAACAAATATGCACTACCGATGATCAATTATTTGTTTGACCAACTGCAGGGAGCTAAAGTATTCTCCAAGATCGATCTTCGATCAGGATACCACCAGCTGAAGATCCGAGAACAGGATATACCTAAGACAACTTTTACCACAAGGTACGGGCTATATGAGTACACCGTCATGTCTTTCGATTTGACTAATGCCCCTGCCTACTTTATGAGTATGGTGAATAAGGTGTTCATGGAGTTCTTGGATAAGTTTGCTGTGGTGTTCATTAATGATATACTGGTATACTCAAAGAATGAAGAAGAACACAAAGAACATTTGCGCTTAGTTCTCGAGAAACTCAGGGAATATCAGCTATATGCCAAGTGCAGCAAATGTGAGTTTTGGTTGAAGGAAGTTGGATTCCTCGGACATGTTATATCTGGAGAAGGTATAGCAGTAGACCCTTCTAAGGTTCAGTCTGCTACTGAGTGGTTGGCACCCACCTCAGTTGGAGAGATACGCATTTTTCTTGGACTCGCGGGATATTATCGGAGATTCATTGAGAATTTTTCCAAGAATGTGAAACCCATGATAGAGTTATTGAAGAAAGACACCAAGTTCAAATGGACTGAAGAATGTGAGGCCAGTTTTCATGAGTTGAAGAAACGTATAGTTACATCCCAGTGTTAATTCTTCCGGATATACGCAAGGATTTTCAAGTTTATTGCGACGCTTCTCGCCATGGACTTGGAGGTGTACTTATGCAAGACGGAAGAGTTGTTTCATATGCCTCACGTTAGCTTCGACCTCATGAGTTGAATTATGCCACGCATGATTTGGAGTTAGCGGCCTTAGTGCATCCTCTCAAGACCTGGAAACATTTTCTTATGGGAAACCGTTGTGATGTATACACGGATCACTACTAGGAAAACGGTTTTTAACGATGGTATATGCGGTCGTTAAAAGTCGGACTGTGGTCGTTAAAGTTCATTAACGACCACAGTCTACTGGTCGTAGTAGGCTCCGTAGTATAATGACCACATAGCTTTCGTGGTTGTTATTCTCGTAACGACGGGATGATGTGTTGTCATAAATCCCAAGTCAATAACGACCACAATTATAGTATTAACGGCCATTTTTTTCATCGCTAATAATGTTCGAATGGTGATCGCTAATTTTTCATGGTGATCAAAGCATCATACCACGTTATATACCATTTCCGATCAACCACCTTAGAATCGCAAACGATCACATTATGCGACATCCAACATTTGAATTGACAAAAGCCTCTTTTATTAATAGACAAGAGAGAAATTGACAAAATTCCACCATACAATTCTACAATTAGTATACCATTTAAGAAATTTGGGTGAAAATCACTCTTTACATGACCACGGTACGACCTCATTTCTAATTGGAAAATGTGATAATATTTCTAAATCTTCAATCGAGAGGCACCATCCTTGTTTGAATGGATATAATTCTTCAGCAGCGATTACAATGCCTCCTCGTTCTTCTATATATTATAAGCTTGATCATCAGTCCTAAAAAATGTTGGGAAATTTCTGAAAGTCAGTCAATGTAAATAAGTTGGCACAAAGTATAATACCAGATAAAATCAGTGTACGAAAACAACTAACTTGAGCGTAATTAGAAGGCATCAATGGTTATAGGCATAGAGAGCATCAATATGAACTAATATGAATGATCGTAACAGAATTCAAATGCAAACATCCACAGCTCTTATTCAAATCAGACAATAGCACCTACTGTCGGGAGCAGCTGGAAACACAATATATAATGAAACAAGGAACCACCGTGGTGCCAAAAACGTGTTGTTTTGTTTTTTGTTTTGCTAAAGCTAATTAAAGTACACAAAGAGTATATGCTGGAAATACAGAACAATGAGCTAGTATTTTAGGATCAGAACTTGTAACCAAGTAGGTTAGCTTGTGTTAATCCTAGATGCTACATATACGTATGTATATCCATTTGTAAACATTTAATAGTGAGAGGAAATAAACGAAAAGAACCAGGCTTGATACAAGCATGTGGAAATATGTCGTTTTGTGTGTGCAAATGTACTAGTACGTTTTCAGCCGTGAGGATCGATCAATGCAAAGATATATCAGGAGCTTTGTACGTGTGTGTTTCGTCAGGCTAGAATCAATTAACTTGATGCTAACTTTGTACTGCATTGCTTCAGACAGTCTGGGGCAGGAATCAAGCTGCTTGTTCTCTTATACCAACTCCTCTGCATATAAGTACATCCTATTGCCTACACCCGGCAATGTAAACTTAACTTTCCATGGATCACCATACTATCTTATGTATCCTATAAACCAATTTGGGCATAGATGATACCTCGCGTATTGGCAGACGGTCTGCAGGAAACAAACACCATCTTCTCTGAAGATAAAGTTCAGATTGAACTTAATACATTTTTCGAGACCAGAAAAAACTGTGATTCTCAAATAGATTTTTCTGATGGTAGTATTCGAACCTGTAGAAACAAAAAGAACAAAATCAGCACCATCTTTGTTGGAACTGATTCAAGAGCAAACAGGCAAATGCGGAACCATCTTCTCTGAAGAAAACAACTTAAGCGATTTTTACCTTCCTAAAATACCTTAATTGGAGAAAGATCATAAAAGAAAAACATGTAAAGAAGAGCTTGTACTCACCGCTCTCCCTAATTCACATCTATCCATAAATCTGCAGCAAGGAACATCTTCAGGGTGGGGACTTCCTTCCTGCTGCGGCAACACATGCGCATCCTTCTCCCCGCGCACATCCTAGGGAAGACCACTCGTCCCCTCCACCCGCCGCATCTCCATCCTCCTCACCTCAGCCCCTACACCATGCGGGAGGCCGGTCGAGGGTTAGCTATTACCTCTCCTGCTCTCCGATGGCCGTGGATGGGGGAGGACATGGATGTGTCGCATCTTGATGAGGCTGGATGGACGAGGCGCAACACGGAAGGTGGAGGTCATGCTCGCGGCGGCGGATCGGGTGGAAGAGGAAACGAGAGAGAGGCGGCAGGTCATGTGGGAGATGAAACGAGAGAAGGTCACGTTAGGAAGGAGAGATAATTAAAGGAGATTTTTAAGCCACGAGTAGTTCGGTGGCTGTTACGAGTATAGTATTTGGTAGCCTGATTTTATCGTGCGAGGTTTGCTTTAGTTCTTTTAACGACCAATAGTTTTTTTCCATCATCGTTAATAATTGTTTCTCTAGTAGTGGATCATAAGAGTTTGAAGTACATCTTCACGCAGAAGGAGTTGAATCTCAGGCAAAGGAGATGGTTGGAGCTCATAAAGGACTATGATATGAAGCTGCATTATCATCTAGGAAAGGCCAATGTTGTAGCAGACGATTTGAGCCGCAAGAGTTATGCTAATACTCTCGTGACCGGAGGATTACCACAGGAGTTAGCTGACAATCTCAGAGAACTTCGTTTGAGATAGTTTCAAGAGGTTTTGTTGCAGCGTTGGAAGTTCAGTCCACTTTGTTGGGAAAGATTCGAGAAGCCCAGAAGACTGATAAGGAGATTGCGGAGATAAAGGAAAGATGAGCAAAGGAAAAGCTAAAGGTTTTCGTGAGGATGAACACGAAACTTTATGGTTTGACGATTGTATTTATGTGGCCAATGACCCTAAGATCAGGAAGTTAATACTTCAGGAAGCTCATGACTTGTCATACTCGATTCACCCCGGAAACACCAAGATGTCTTTGGATTTGAAGGAACATTTCTGGTGGACAGGTATGAAGAAGGATATTGCCGAGTATGTAGCAGTATGTGACGTATGTCAGAGACTTAAGGCGGAACACCAGAAGCCAACAGGATTACTTCATCCTATGCCGGTACCCGAATGGAAGTGGGATAAGCTTGGCATGGATTTCATCACCAGATTACCTAGGACACGATCATGTTACGATTCCATCTGGGTAGTAGTTGATCGCTTGACCAAATTGGCTCACTTTATCCCTGTGAAAACCACTTATACAAGCGCGAAGTTGGCCAAGATATATGTGACCGGGATCGTATGTCTGCATGGAGTTTCGAGGACCATCGTATCAGATAGAGGAACACAGTTTACTTCAAAGTTTTGGAATCAATTACGCCAGACTTTGGGTACCAGGCTAGAGTTCAGTACAGCCTTTCATCCGCAGACAGAATGACAGACCGAGAGAGTCAATCAGATTCTGGAGGACATGTTTAGAGCTTGTGCACTAGATTATGGACCTAGTTAGGATGATAATTTGCCTTATGAAGAGTTCTCATACAACAACAGCTACCAGGCTAGTTTGAAGATGGCCCCTTTCAAAGCTTTATATGGAAGGAGGTGCAGGACACCATTGATGTGGGATGAAGTTGGAGACCGTCAGTTATTCGGACCAGATTTAATCAAGGAGTCTGAAGAGAAGGTTAAGTTGATCTGCTATGGACCGAAGGTAGCTTAATCCAGACAGAAGAGTTATGCTGACACTAAACGCAAGGAGGTAGCCTATGAAATCTGAGACAGAGCATATCTCTGTGTGTCACCACTTCGAGGAGTTAAATGATTTGGAGTCAAAGGAAATTTAGCCCCAAGATTTGTTGGACCATACCGAGTTTTGGAACGTATGGGAGAAGTGGCCTACAAGTTGGAGTTACCCGAAGGATTATCAGGAGTTCACGATGTGTTTCATGTTTCCCAATTGAAGAAGTGTGATGCAAAGATGGTCAATATTCCTCTGAGAGATACAGTACCCCTGGAAGCAATTCAGTTGGAGAGTGACCTAACCTACAAGGAGAAACTCGTCAAGATTCTTGAGTTTGCCAGCAGAGTTACACGCATCAAGGTCATCAAATTTTGCAAAGTTTAGTGGAGCCACCATACCGAGGAAGAAGCCACCTAGGAGCAAGAAGAAGACCTACGGAAAGACCACCCACACCTATTTGCTAGCCAACGCAAATCTCGAGGGCGAGATTCATCTTAAGGGGGTAGGTTTGTAACATCCCAATTTTCAATTTGGATGTTAATCATTATGTCATCATATGCATCCATGATTCTTGTATTTTGAATTGGTTTTATTTGGACATTTTGATCCTAGATACCTTAAGCAACTCAAGGACCATATGAGAGAGTTGGAAGTTTTCATAAAATTCCATTTTTTAAATTTCCAGAATTGGTAAAACTAGATCAAAGTGATTTTTATTGAAATTATTTTTCCAATTTTTTTGAAATAAAGAAAATAATGAGAGAAGATAATATGGCTTCTTATTTATTTATTTGAATTGTATTTGAGATTTTGTTCGGTTAAATTAGGAAAAATTGCATTTTTGAAAAATGCATTTTAGCCCAGAAAAATGCTCACGTGGTCCTAAATATTAGTAGAGGATCGTGAAAATTATTTTTGGGATTTTAGGATTTTTATTTTTTTATTTGAATTTTTTTTCCATTTTGGCGAAATTAATTAAAAAACCTTCGACCGACTGGGCTGAAGCCTAGCTGGCCCACAGCAGCCGCCGCCTTCCCCCGCGCGGTAGTCCCGCTCACCGCTGCCGACCGAGTCCGGGCCGGATTCCTCTCCGCCGCCCTTGCCCCCTCCCCAAGCCGCCTCGCCCCCCCTCTTAAATACCCCGCCGCCACCGCCCCCCTCTCCCCAACCCGCGCCACCGCCACAGCCGCTCGCCGCCTCCTGCCTCCTGCGTCGCCCGAGCCGCCCCGCCGTCGCAGCCGCTCCCCGCCGCTCGATGCAGCCATCGCCGCCTTGCCCCGCTCGCCGGAGCAACGCCGCCGCTGGTTTCCTCACTCGAACCGGTAAAAACCGCAAAAGACCCAACTGATTATTTATTAGAGTTCAGTTTATTCTTTTAGATCGGTTTTAATTTTTTGGATTTGTTAGTTAACGAACATTCACTCGATTAGTTCTTTTAAAGAACGAATTCGTTTGTTAGTTTCTGTTAGCGGACGTTCATCCGATAGGTTCTTCTTTTTAGTTTTAATTTTGGCTAAGGACCTATCCGCGAATAGTTTACTTATAGATTAGTCCCTGATCTTTAAACCTTCACTACTTTTTGCTCCTTTATCCAAATCCAGTGAAACCAACGCCAAAATCTTCGTCTTATTCCCCTATGTCTAGATAATCAACTTGAACATGATTTTGAAAATTTAAAATTTGGTTTCAAGCAGATTTGAATTCGAACTTCTTTTGATCGTAGTTTGAGTTTCGTAACTCCGATTTGATTGATTCTTTTTGCAAATCGAAGCACTTCACTTGAAATTTCAGTTTATATCTTTTCTTTTGGTTTTACCTTTACATCTTATGCTTGAGTTATTATGTATTCTATTGTTTGTTCATGATAAAGTTTCCGGAGTGTGAGGCTTGCTACTACGAATCTCTAGGGTTTTCCGATCGTTAGCAAGGCAAGTAACACTTTGATCATATCCCTTTATTACCCAGTTTTTATGCATTAGTTTCAACCCTCAAACATTGCATGAGTAGGACTTGATAACATGTGGGTATTGGGAAGTAGTTGATGAGGTAGGAACCTATTGCCTTACATTCAAAGCTTGGGTGTTACTACGTTATGATTACATTACTTTGCTATGCTCGTAGACGTGGATTGGTATGTGAGATTCATAAAAGATGTGAGAGTTATTTATATCTAAGGGAAATTTTAAGGTGGCTACTTTAATCCACATCTGGGTGGATTGGTTGTGGGCACCTGGGGAATCCAGTGTTGTGCAAGGAGATCCCGGGGTACCCGTGTGATCATCCTATGGAATGCCACCCAGGCTCAAAGGGATCATAAGATTATTCATGCTAGAAACTTCCGTGTGCAGCCACAAGCCATTATGGGCTCTGGCATAGTTGAGTAATTTGTGGGAATCCTTTCCATGATGGGCTAGCAGATGTAGGGGAATTGTAGGTGTACCGGCCTATCTATCGGTTAAGGTGACCTCTTCAGAAAGACTGTGTCTCGATCATCCGTTTCTCAAACATCATGTAGTGTGAGAAATCTAACGGAGGAGATCAAGTCTTGTGGGGAAAAGTGTGCAAACCTCTGCAGAGTGTATAAACTAATCATGGTTAGTCGTGTCCCCGTTTATGGACATCTTGAGTGTCTGGTTTTTGAATTAATATGTTGATCTCATCACTCTACTTAATGAATTTGTTGGGTTATTGACTTTTAATTTTGGGATTGAGTTGGGGGTACCTTCTCAATAATTTCATCAAACTTTGTTGTTAAATAAAATATATTCCTTTGTTGTAGGGAAAAATTAGCTTTATGCAAATGATAACCATAGAGCCTCCACTAGACAAATATGCATGTAGTGATAGCTGTTATTTGTTCATTGCTCTATGGTGTTATCTTGCTAGCATATTCCATGTGCTGACCTACACGGCTGCAACGTATCATGTTGCAGAATTTTCAGACGAAGAGTAAGGTGTGATAGGTCATTGTCATGCACTCAATTTTGCCGTCGAGTTGGATGGACTCATTTATCTTTGAAGCTTCCGCAGTTATTTTATTTAGATGGCCTTCAACAATACTATTGTAATAAGTACTCTTTTGAGACACTCGTGCAATAAGTGTGTGATTAAACTCTGCAATAAATCCTTGAGTACTGTGTGTGTCAGCAATATCGACCCAGGGATGACACTAAAGCACAGAGACTACGGTCCATTGGGATGGGGTCGCTACAATGATGCTAATGAACTTGAACCTTTGGATGAATTGTTGTGCATCTAGCATACTCCATCCACATGCCATGCATATGCACTTTATATTAATGTAGCATGTCTTGGTATTGCTTGTATATTGCCATGTTGCTGTTATGGACAGATTTGCATTGTATACTTCGACATGTGTGATTGGTTTTTGTCATAATAACCTATACTTGCTATTATTTTGAAGTTCCAGCCATGACTAGTTTTATTTCCACATTTCTGTATAGGTTGACTGGTATATGTAAATCAAATAGCTTTGCATACAAAAGTTATTCTTATATATGATAGTACGTGTGTGTGTGTGTATAAGTCGGTTTGCTATATCTTATTTATCAAAATAGATTCATAATTTTATCTATTCTACTTAATTAACAAAATCGTGTCTTTCCAACACATGCACTATTCACTATTATCTTGATTGTATATATACGCGATGTGTTTGTAGGTCATGGCCAATTCTGGAGGCAACAACAAGTCGGTGTGCGATGTGGACATGGCCAACAATGAACTCTTAAACACTTTTGAGTATGTCATCAAGAGCGTGCAAGGGGAAAATGACGATCTAAAGGGGGAGATTAAAGAGCTACGCAAGGATGCTATTTGGCTCGTTTAGGAGACTAATTAGCTTAGGGACGAGAGGGATAAGCTCATCGAGGATCAGGATAAACTGAAGGAGGAGAGGAGACTCCTCAGGGCTGCGAGGTTTGACCTGAAGATGGACATAGATCATTTCAAAAGAGAAGGAGAGGCGGATAGAAAGAAGCTTCTCCAGCTGGGCATACTCCTTGATGAAGATTAGTTTTTTAAGTAGCTAGCTAGTTCATATTATTAGTTGATGATGATCGAGTAACTAGAGTACTTGAGTGAACTTTTGTAAACTTTAATATCAACTTGTTGAGTTCATAAGCCTCTTCTGTAATGATTATCTATTAAGTAAGTACCTAGTGTTAATGAATATATTGTGTTCAGTAGTATCTTTTAAGTAAGTAGCTAGTGTCGATGGGTAATTTTTTATTACCAAAAAATCATTTGCTGGATTTGGATAGGCAGGCAAGCTAGAGTTATGATGAACTTAGTACTGGCGCTGGATTGGTGATACGCCAGCACGCTGTAGGATACTGCTGACGTGTCCTCCAACGCCACCACTACCTTTTAGCAATGACGCCATATTAGTGGCTTCGTGTGTCTACACCAGGAAGGCTCTTTTTGGAACGCCATAGCTAGGCCTTTCTCCACTAGTGCAAGTCTCCAATAATTGCACTGCACAAATAAACAAATACTTACACCTAAGGCGATAAAGGGTTGTCAATCCCTTCACGGTTACCTACAAGGATGAGATTTGATAGTGGTAGATATAAAAGATAAATAAAAGTGCAAAATAAAATAAAAGTAAATAAATTGCAACAAGGTATTTTTGTGTTTCGATTTTTTAGATCTGAAAATAATATGATAAAAGATATTCTCAGGGGCCATAATTTTCACTAGAGGCTTTTCTCTTGAAAGAAAACATACAGTGCGTAAACAAATTACTGTTGAGCAATTGATAGAAAAGTGCATAGTTATGACGATATCTAAGGCAATGATCATGTATATAGGCATCACGTCTGAGACAAGTAGACCGACTCCTGCCTGCATCTACTACTATTACTCCACACATCGACCGCTATTCAACATGCATCTAGTGTATTAAGTTAACAAGAATGGAGTAACGTCTTAAGCAAGATGATATGATGTAGAGGGATAGATCCAATCAATATGAACACAACCATCTTTTTATCCTTAATGGCAACAATAAAAATACATGTCATGTCCCTTTCTGTCATTGGGATTGAGCACCGCAAGATTGAACCCATTACAAAGCACCCTCCCCCATTGCAAGAAAAATCAATCTAGTTGGTCAAACCAAATCAATAGATCGGAGAGAAATACTAAGCTATATAAATCATGCATAAAAGAGTCCAGAGAAGACTTAAATAAAATTCATAGATAATATGATCGTAAACCCACAATTCATCGGATCTCAACAAATACACCGCAAAAGAAGATTACATCGAATAGATCTCCAAGAACATCAAGGAGAATGCTACCTCTTGAGCTTGCGTTGGTTTTTCCCATGAAGAGGAAAGGGTGATGCGGCAAAGTAGATTAAGTATTTCCCTCAGTTTTGAGAATCAAGGTATCAATCCAGTAGGAGACAATGCGACAAGCCACCGAATACCTGCACAAACAAACACCAACTTGCACCCAATGTGACAAGGGGTTGTCAATCCCTTCATGGTTACTTGCAAAGTGAGATCTGATATAGATGGATAAATGGCAAAGTAATAAATTTTGGTATTTTTGGTTTATGAAACAGAAAGTAAAAGATTGCAAAGAAAGTAAATCGGAAACTAGAATTGTGATGGAAATAGACCCGGGGGCCATAGGTTTCACTAGAGGCTTCTCTCAAGAAAGGAATTATTATGGTGGGTGAACAAATTATTGCCGAGCAATTGATAGAAAAGCGTAAAGTTATGACGATATCTAAGGCAATGATCATGAACATAGGCATCACGTCCGTGTCAAGACTGAAACGATTCTGCATCTACTACTATTACTCCACACATCGACCGCTATCCAGCATGCATCTAGAGTATTAAGTTCATAAAGACTGGAGTAATGCCTTAAGAAAGATGACATAATGTAGAGGAAATAACTCAAGCAATATGATGAAACCCCCGTATTTTTATCCTTGATGGCAACAATACAATATGTGTCGGTTCCCCTTCTGTCACTAGGATCGAGCACCGCAAGATTGAACCCAAAGCTAAGCACTTCTCCCATTGCAAGAAAAAACCAATCTAGTTAGCCAAACCAAATCGATAGTTTGAAGAGACTTGCAAAGATATCAAATCATGCATATAATAATTCAGAGGAGATTCAAATAATATTCATAGATAAGCCGATCATAAATCCACAATGCATCGGATCATGGCAAACACACCGCAAAAGAGTATTACATCGAATAGATCTCCAAGAACATCAAGGAGAACTTTGTATTGAGAATCAAAGAGAGAGAATAAGTCGTCTAGCTACTTGCTATGGACCCGTAGATCTATGGTAAACTACTCACGCTTCATCATAGAGGCAATGGTGTTGATGTAGAAGCCCTCCATGATCGAATCCCCCTCCGGCAGGATACCGGAAAAGGCCCCAAGATGGGATCTCACGGGTACAAAATGTTGTGGCGGTGGAAAAGTGGTTTCATGGCTCCCCTGGAAGTTTTGGGGGTATATGAGTATATATAGGAGGAAGATCTAGGTCAGGAGGTCACCGAGGGGCCCACAAGGTTGGGGGGCGCGCCCTACCCCCTGTGCGCGCCCTCCACCCTTGTGGCCGCCTCGTGGCTCTTCTGACTTGCACTACAAGTCTCCTATATGACTTCTGGTCTAAGAAAAATCATCACAAAAGTTTTATTTCGTTTGGACTCCGTTTGGTATTCCTTTTCTGTGAAACACTAAAACAAGGGAAAAAACAGAAACTGGCACTAGGCTCTAGGTTAATAGGTTAGTCCCAAAAATCATATAAAATAGCATATTAATGCATATAAAACATCCAAAACATATAATATAATAGCATGGAACAATCAAAAATTATAGATACGTTGGAGACGTATCAAGCATCCCCAAGCTTAATTCCTGCTCGTCCTTAAGTAGGTAAATGATAAAAACAGAATTTTTGACGTGGAATGCTATCTAACATATTTATCCATGTAATTCTCTTTATTGTGGCATGAATGTTCAGATCCGTAAGATTCAAAACAAAAGTTTAATATTGACATAAAAACAATAATACTTCAAGCATGCTAACAAAATAATTATGTCTTCTCAAAATAACATGGCCAAAGAAAGATTATCCCTACAAAATCATAGAGTCTGGCTATGCTCCATCTTCATCACACAAAATATTCAAATCATGCACAACCATGATGACAAGCCAAGCAATTTTTTCATACTTTTGATGTTCTCAAAATTTTTCAACTTTCATGCAATACATGAGCACGAGCCATGGATATAGCACTATAGGTGGAATAGACGGTGGTTGTGGAGAAGACAAACAGAAGGAGATAGTCTCACATCAACTAGGCGTATCAACGGGCTATGGAGATGCCCATTAATAGATATCAATGTGAGTGAGTAGGGATTGCCATGCAACGGATGCACTAGAGCTATAAGTTTATGAAAGCTCAAAAAGAAAACTAAGTGGGTGTGCATCCAACTCGCTTGATAACAAAGACCTAGGGCATTTTGGGGAAGCCCATCATTGGAATATACAAGCCAAGTTCTATAATGAAAGATTCCCACTAGTATATGAAAGTGATATCATAGGAGACTCTCTATCATGAAGATCATGGTGGTACTTTGAAGCACAACTGTGGCAAAAGGATAGTAACATTGTCCCTTCTCTCTTTTCTCTCATTTTTTTGTTGGGCCTTCTCTCATTTTTTTGCCTCTTTTTTTATTTTTTATTTTTCATCCGGAGTCTCAACCGGACTTGTGGGGGAATCATAGTCTCCATCATCCTTTCCTCACTTGGGACAATGCTCTAATAATGAAGATCATCACACTTTTACTTACTTGCAACTCAAAAACTACAACTCGATACTTAGAACAAAATATAAATCTATGTGAATGCCTCCGGCGGTGTACCGGGATGTGCAATGAATCAAGAGTGACATGTATGAAGGAATTATGAACGGTGGCTTTGCCACAAATACAATGTCAACTACATGATCATGCAAAGCAATATGACAATGGTGGAGCATGTCATAATAAACGGAACAGTGGAAAGTTGCATGGCAATATATCTTGGAATGGCTGTGGAAATGCCACAATAGGTAGGTATGGTGGCTGTTTTGAGGAAGGTATATAGTGGGTTTATGGTACCGACGAAAGTTGTGCGGTACTAGAGAGGCTAAGAATGGCGGAAAGGTGAGAGTGCATATAATCCATGGACAACATTAGTCATAAAGAACTCACATACTCATTGCAAAAATCTATTAGTTATCGAAACAAAGTTCTACGTGCATGCTCCTAGAGGGATAGATTGGTAGGAAAATACCTTCGCTCGTCCCCGACCGTCACTCATAAGGAAGACAATCATTAAATAAATCATGCTCCGACTTCATCACATAACGGTTCACCATACATGCATGCTACGGGACTCAGAAACTTTAACACAAGTATTTATGAAATTCACAACTACTCACTAGCATGACTCTAATATCACCATCTTCGTATCTCAAAACAATCATAAGGAATCAAACTTCTCATAGTATTCAATGCACTCTATATGAAAGTTTTTATTATATCCCTCTTGGATGTCTATCATATTAGGACTAATTTTATAACCAAAGAAAATTACCATGCTGTTCTAAATAATCTCAAAATAATATAAGTGAAGTAAGAGAGTTCATCAATTTCTATAAAATAAAACCACCACCATGCTCTAAAAAGATATAAGTGAAGCACTAGAGCAATGTTGCCTAGCTCAAAAGATATAAGTGAAGCACATAGAGTATTCTAATAAATCACGATTCATGTGTGTCTCTCCCAAAAGGTGTGTACAGCAAGGATGATTGTGGCAAACTAAAAAGCAAAGACTCAAATCATACAAGATGCTCCAAGAAAAACACATATAATGTGGTGAATAAAAATATAGCCTCAAGTAAAGTTACCGATAAACGAAGACGAAAGAGGGGATGCCTTCCCGGGGCATACCCAAGCTTAGGCCCTTTGGCATCCTTGAATATTACCTTATGGTGCCTTGGGCATACCCAAGCTTAGGCTCTTGCCACTCCTTATTCCATAGTCCATCAAATCCTTACCCAAAACATGAAAACTTCACAACACAAAACTTCAACAGAAAATCTCATAAGCTCCGTTAGTATAAGAAAATAAATCACCACTTTTGGTACTGTTGTGAACTCATTATTTATTTATATTGGTGTAATATATACTGTATTCCAACTTTTCCATGGTTCATACCCCCCGATACTAGCCATAGATGCATCAAAATAAGCAAACAACACGTGAAAAACAGAATCTGTCAAAAACAGAACAGTCTGTAGCAATCTGGATATTTCGAATGCTTCTGTAACTCCACAAATCCTTAGAAAATAGGAAGTCCTAAGCAATTTGTTTATTAATCTTCTACAAAAAGAATCAGTATTTTATCACGGTCCTATTAAAAAGGATAATCGTTTCCGTGAGCGCAAAAGTTTCTGTTTTCAGCAAGATCAAATCAACTATCACCGTAGGCTATCCCATAGGTCTTACTTGGCACAAACACTAATTAAAACATAAAACCACATCTAACCAGAGGCTAGTGAAATATTTATTGCAAAATAGAACCTAGAAAGCAAAAACAAAAATAAAGTTGGGTTGCTTCCCAACAAGCGCTATTGTTTAACTCCCCTAGCTAGGCATAAAACACGAATAGTGTTATCATCTTTGGCATGCAATCCATAAGTGGCTCTCATAATAGACTCATAAGGCTATTTAATTTTCTTTCTTGGAAAGTGTTCCATGCCTTTCCTTAACAGAAATTGAAATCTAATGTTTCCTTCTTTCATATCAATAATTGCACTAATCGTTCTAAGGAAATGTCTACCAAGAATAATGGGACATGTAGGATTGCAATCTATATCAAGAACAATGAAATCTACGGGCACATAATTCCTATTTGCAACAATAAGAACATCATTAATTCTTCCCATAGGTTTCTTAATAGTGGAATCCGCAAGATGCAAATTTAAGGAACAATCATCAAATTCACGGAAACCTAACACGTCACATAGAGTTTTCGGAATTGTGGAAACAATAGCACCCAAATCACACAAAGGATAGCATTCATAATCTTTAATATTAATATTAATAGTAGGTTCCCGCTCATCATAAATTTTTCTTGCGATAGAAACTTCCAATTCAATATTTCCTTCAAAAGATTGCATCTGATTCAATCATACACTAATCATACATGCAAATGTGTATGATCAAGACCAGGGACTCACGGGAAGATATCACAACACAACTCTAAAATAAAATAAAATAAGTCATCCAAGCATCATAATACAAGCGAGGAGTTTCGAGGGCTCGAATACAAGTTCTCAATCATAGACGAGTCAGCGGGAGCAACAATATCTGAGTACAGACATAAGTGAAACAAGTTGCCATAAGATGGCTAGCACAAACTGGGATACAGATCGAAAGAGGTGCAGGCCTCCTGCCTGGGATCATCCTAAACTACTCCTGGTCGTCGGCGGCGGCCTGCACGTAGTAGTAGGCACCTCCGATGTAGTAGGAGTCATCGAGCGATGGTGGCGTCTGGCTCCTGGGCTCCATCATCTGGTTGTGACATCCGAGAAGAATGAGAAAGGGGGGAGGGGGAGAAAAGCAACCGTGAGTACTCATCCAAAGTACTCGCAAGCAAGGATCTACACTACTTATGAATTGGTATCAATGAAATGGATAGTATTTGTGGACTGAACTGCAGAATGCTAGAATAAGAGGGGGATAGCTAGTCCTATCGAAGACTACGCTTCTGGCAGCCTCCATCTTGAAGCAGTAGAAGAGAGTAGATGGTAAGTTAACCAAGTATGATTGCATAGCATAATCCTACCCGGCGATCCTCTCCTCGTCGCCCTGTTAGAGAGCGATCCCGGCTTGTATCTGGCACTTGAAAGGGTGTGTTTTATTAAGTATCCAGTTCTAGTTGTCATAAGGTTAAGGTACAACTCCGGGTCATCCTTTTACCGAGGGACACGACTATTCGAATAGATCAACTTCCCTGCAGGGGTGCACCACATAACCCAACACACTCGATCCCTCTGGCCAGACACACTTCCCTGGGTCATGCCCGGCCTCGGAAGATCAACACGTCACAGCCCCACCTAGACTCCACAGAGAGGTCAGCACGCTGGTCTAAATACTAAGCGCACAGGGGTCTGGGCCCATCGCCCATTGCACTCCTGCACATTGCGAGGGCGGCCAGAAGCAGACCTAGCCCCCTTAATACAAGTGAAGGCTTACGGTCCAATCCGGCGCGCGCCGCTCCGTCGCTGACGTTAAAAGAGCTTCGGCTGATACCACGACGTCAAGTGCCCATAACAGTTCCCGCGTAGTTGGTTAGTGTGTATAGGCCAGTGGCCAGGCTCAAATCAAATACCAAGATCTCGTTAAGCGTGTTATTTTGAAGTAACCGCGGACGCCGACCAGGGCCAGGCCCACCTCTATCCTAGGTGGTCTCAACCTGCCCTGTCACTCTGCCACAAAGGTCCACTCAGAGGGCCGTCGGGACAAACGTCCTTTCGGTCCCAATCCATGAATCACTCACGGGTACTCTATGAGCCAACCCGACTTTAGTCACCACAAGTATCATATATTATGTATATATGTATATACCCGTGATCACTGATACGTCTCCAACGTATCTATAATTTTTGATTGCTCCATGCTATATTATCTACTGTTTTGGACTATATTGGGCTTTATTTTCCACTTTTATATTATTTTTGGGACTAACCTATTAACCGGAGGCCCAACCCAGAATTGCTGTTTTTTGCCTATTTCAGTATTTTGGAGAAACGGAATATCAAACGGAGTCCAAACGGAATAAAACCTTCGGGAATGTGATTTTCTCACCGAACATGATCCAGGAGACTTGGACCCTACTCCAAGGAGTCAAAGAGGCGGTTACGAGGGTGGGGGGCGCACCCTGATACGTCTCCGTCGTATCTATAATTTTAGATTGTTCCATGCCAATATTATTCAACTTTCATATACTTTTTGGCAACTTTTTATATTATTTTTGGGACTAACATATTGATCCAGTGCCTAGTGTCAGTTCCTGTCTGTTGCATGTTTTTGGTTTCGCAGAATATCCATATCAAACGGAGTCCAAACGGGATAAAAATGGACGGAGCTTATTTTTGGAAAATATGGAAAATTCGTAAGGAAAATCAACGCGAACCAGTGACCGAGGTGGTCACGAGGCAAGGGGGCGCCCCCCCTAGGGCGCGCCCCTACCCTTGTGAGCCCACCGTAAGGCGGTTGACGCTCTTCTTTTGCCGCAAGAAAGCTAATATTCGGAAAAAAAATCACGGTGAAGGTTTCAGGCCAATCGGAGTTACGGATCTCCATATATATACGAAACGGTGAAACAGAGCGAGAACAGAATGCAGAAAAAGAGAGAGACAGAGAGACAGATCCAATCTCGGAGGGGCTCTCGCCCCTCCCTTGCCATGGAGGCCATGGACCAGAGGGGAAACCCTTCTCCCATCTAGGGAGGAGGTCAAGGAAGAAGAAGAAGGAGGGGGGCTCTCTCCCCCTCACTTCCGGTGGCACCGGAGTGCCACCGGGGGCCATCATCATCACCGCGGTCTACACCAACACCTCCGCCATCTTCACCAACATCTCCTTCACCTTCCCCCCTCTATCTACAGCGGTCCACTCTCCCGCAACCCGCTGTACCCTCTACTTGAACATGGTGCTTTATGCTTCATATTATTATCCAATGATGTGTAGCCATCCTGTGATGTCTGAGTAGATTTTCGTTGTCCTATCTGTGGTTGATGAATTGCTATGATTGATTTAATTTGCTTGTGGTTATGTTGCTGTCCTTTGGTGCCCATCATATGATTGCGCGCGTGGATCACACCCTAGGGTTAGTTGTATGTTGATAGGACTATGTATTGGAGGGCAAGAGTGACACAAGCTTCAACCTAGCATAGAAATTGATGCATACGGGATTGAAGGGGGACCAATATATCTTAATGCTATGGTTGGGTTTTACCTTAATGAAAATTAGTAGTTTCGGATGCTTGCTAATAGTTCCAATCATAAGTGCATAGAATTCCAAGTCAGGGATGAGATGCTAGCAGTGGCCTCTCCCACATAATACTTGCTATCGGTCTAGTAAAGTAGTCAATTGCTTAAGGGACAATTTCGCAACTCCTACCACCACTTTTCCACACTTGCTATATTTACTTTAGTTGCTTCTTTACCTTAACAGCCCCTAGTTTTATTTTCGTGCTCTTTACTTTCTTGCAAGCCTTTCCGAAAACACCTACAAAGTACTTCTAGTTTCCTACTTGTTCTAGGTAAAGAGAACGTCAAGCGTGCGTAGAGTTGTATCGGTGGTCGATAGAACTTGAGGGAATATTTGTTCTACCTTTAGCTCCTCGTTGGGTTCGACACTCTTACTTATCGAAAACTGTTGCGATCCCCTATACTTGTGGGTTATCAAGACCTTTTTCTGGCATCGTTGCCGGGGAGCAATAGCGTGGGGTGAATATTCTCGTGTGTGCTTGTTTGCTTTATCACTAAGTAATTTTTATTTACAATTCTTAGTTGTTTTCTACCTTTAGTTATGGGTAGGAAACGCAAAATACCAAAAAAATTAGTTGTACCTACTGAACCAATGGTTGAAGAACCACTCAAAATCTATCACACTGCTGAAGCTTTTTACTTGGATCATCTTCAATCCCTTTGTGCTCGTGCCGAAACCCCAACTAGCTTAGTTGAGGGCAAATCTTTAGATGAGCATGCTTGTTATGTGCGATACCATATATCTGAAAAAGGGAAACTATTATGGAGTCAAATTCAACGTTTGCAATGCTATGCTTGGAATTTATGTGAAATATATGATTTTACTTGTTGTTCTGAAAACCCTAAGAAACACCTTCCCTATCAATGTGAGTTTAGTAATAATGGAATCGTATCTTTGTATGCTAAGGGTGTTTATAATTACTATGATGTTCAAAAAATTGAAGAATTTGTTGCTTTTAAGGGTGCTTCTGAAATTGCTTCTTTGATTTAAAAGTATGATGATACTCTTCACAAATCTGAACATTTTGCCATACTTGAATATTGTTATGAGAATTATGCTTCTAATGCTTATGTTAAACTATATATTGAGGACTACTCCGCTGTCCAAGAAGAGACTAATATTTTGCAGGAGTCTATGGAAGAAGAAATTGATGAAACTGTGAGCTCATTGGATGAAAAAGATGAGGAGGAGAGCGAAGAACAAAATGAGGAAGAGCGGATTGATCACCCGTGCCCACCTTCTAATGAGAGTAACTCTTCAACTCATACATTGTTTAATTCCCCTTCGTGCTTACCGAAGGATGATTGCTATGATGACTGTTATGATCCCATTGATTCTCTTGAAATATCCCTTTTTGATGATGCTTGCTATGCTTGTGGCCAAGATGCCAATATGAATTATGCTTATGGAGATGAACTTGCTATAGTTCCTTATGTTAAACATGAAATTGTTGCTATTGCACCCACGCATGATAGTCCCATTATCTTTTTGAATTCTCCCGATTATACTATATCGGAGAAGTTTGCACTTATTAAGGATTATATTGATGGGTTGCCTTTTACTACTACACATGATGATTTTGATGAGTATAATATGCATGTGCTTTCTGCTCCTACTTGCAATTATTATGCGGGAGGAACTATATCTCCACCTCTCTATGTTTCCAATATGATAGAATTGCAAGAAACTGTTTATACTATGCATTGGCCTTTACTAGGTGTGCATGAATTGTTCTTTTATGACATGCCGATGCATAGGAAGAGAGTTAGACTTCGTCATTGCTTGATATATGTTGCTTTGTGCTCACTACTAAACTACAAATCATTGTTAATTAAAATTGGCTTTGATATACCTTGGGATCCGGGTGGATTTACTACTTGAGCACTATATGCCTAGCTTAATGGCTTTAAAGAAAGCGCTGCCAGGGAGACAACCCAAGTTTTAGAGAGTCATTTATTTCTGTTGAGTGCTTTCATATAGTTTAAAAACAACAAAAATAAAGAGGGGAACCCAAAGCTTTTTCAAAAAGAAAAGCGAAAGTGAGAAAGACAAGCATTGTTGAAGTGGGAGAGCTCCTTGAACTTTGTTCATGCTCACTGAAACTTTATGAATCTTGATTACAAAAACTTTTCAACAAAAATAATTATCCCCTTGTACAATTCCATTGTATTATAAAAATAATGTGCCAAGGTTTGCCTTTAGGATGTTTACATTTGCTTGATGGTTTGTACGCTGCAGGACAGAAACTTAGGCTGTAGTGTGCGATTTTACACTTTTAGCTGGAACGTCAAATGGTTCTGAATCTTTTTGCACTGTCTTGCTGTACAAATTTTTTATTTTTCCTAATTTTGGCAGAATTTTTCAAGTATCAGAAGTATGGTGAATGTTCAGATTGCTACAGACTGTTCTGTTTTAGACAGATTCTGTTTTTGATGCATAGTTTGCTTGTTTTGATGAAACTATCAATTTATATCAGTGGATTAAGCCATCAAAAAGTCATATTACAGTAGACACAATGCAAAAACAAAATATGAATTGGTTTGCAACAGTACTTAGAGTAGTGATTTGCGTTATTATACTAACGGATCTTACCGAGTTTTCTATTGAAGTTTTGTGTGGATGAAGTCTTCGATGATTGAGAAGGTCTCGATGTGAGAAGAAGGAAGAGAGGCAAGAGCTCAATCTTGGGGATTCCCGAGGCACCCCAAGTAAATATTCAAGGAGACTCAAGCGTCTAAGCTTGGGGATGCTGGGGAGGCATCCGCTCTTTCTTCAACAAATATCGGTATGTTTTCGGATTCGTTTCGTTCATGCGATATGTGCAAGTCTTGGAGCGTCTTTTGCATTTAGGTTTTTATTTTATTTTTATGCACCATGCTGGTATGAGATAGTCCTTGGTTGATTTATAGAATGCTCTTTGCACTTCACTTATATTTTTTGAGTATGGCTTTATAGAATGCTTCATGTGGTTCACTTATATCATTTGAAGTTTGGACTGCCTGTTTCTCTTTACTTAGACAACCGCCATTTGCAGAATGCTCTTTTGCTTCACTTATATTTGTTAGAGCACGGGCATATGTTTTGTAGAAAGAATTAAACTCTCTTGCTTCACTTATATCTATTTAGAGAGATGACATGAACTGGTCATTCACATGGTTAGTCATAAAATCCTACATAAACTTGTAGATCGCTGAATATGATATGTTTGATTCCTTGCAATAGTTTTGCGATATAAAGGTGCTGATATTAGAGCCATGCTAGCCGAGTAATTGTGAAATTGAGAAATACTTGTGTTGAGGTTTGCAAGTCCCGTAGCATGCATGTATGGTGAACCGTTATGTAACGAAGTCGGAGCATGAGGTGTTTATTGATTGTCTTCCTTATGAGTGGCGGTCGGGGACGAGTGATGGTATTTTCCTACCAATCTATCCCCCTAGGAGCATGCGCGTAGTACTTTGTTTCGATGACTAATGGATTTTTGCAATAAGTATGTGAGTTCTTTATGACTAATGTTGAGCCCATGGATTATACGCACTCTCACCCTTCCACCATTGCTAGCCTCTCTAGTACTGCGCAACTTTCGCCGGTACCATAAACCCACCATATACCTTCCTCAAAACAGCCACCATACCTACCTATCATGGCATTTCCATAGCCATTCTGAGATATATTGCCATGCAACTCTCATCGTCATCATATACATGACTTGAGCATTCATTGTCATATTGCTTTGCATGATCATAAGATAGCTAGCATGATGTTTTCATGGCTTGTCCGTTTTTTGATGTCATTGCTACGCTAGATCATTGCACATCCCGGTACACCGCTGGAGGCATTCATGTAGAGTCATATCTTTGTTCTAGTATCGAGTTGTAATATTGAGTTGTAAGTAAATAAAAGTGTGATGATCATCATTATTAGAGCATTGGCCAGTGAGGAAAGGATGATGGAGACTATGATTCCCCCACAAGTCGGGAGGAGACTCCGGACGAAAAAAAGGAGAAGGCCCAAAAAAGGAAAAAAAGAGAAAACAAAAAATGAGAGAAAAAGAGAGAAGGGGCAATGTTACTATCCTTTTACCACACTTGTGCTTCAAAGTAGCACCATGTTCTTCATATAGAGAGTCTCTTGAGTTATCACTTTCATATACTAGTGGGAATTTTCATTATAGAACTTGGCTTGTATATTCCAACGATGGGCTTCCTCAAATGCCCTAGGTCTTAGTGAGCAAGCAAGTTGGATGCACACCCACTTAGTTTCAGTTTGAGCTTTCATATACTTATAGCTCTAGTGCATCCGTTGCATGGCAATCCCTACTCACTCACATTGATATCTATTAATGGGCATCTCCATAGCCCGTTGATACGCCTAGTTGATGTGATACTATCTTCTCCATTTTGTCTCCTCCGCCATCATATTCTATTCCACCTATAGTGCTATGTCCATGGCTCACGCTCATGTATTGCGTGAAAGTTGAAAAGGTTTGAGAACGTCAAAAGTATGAAACAATTGCCTGGCTTGTCATCGGGGTTGTGCATGATTTGAATATTTTGTGTGGTGAAGATGGAGCATAGCCAGACTATATGATTTTGTAGGGATAACTTTCTTTGGCCATGTTATTTTGAAAATACATGATTGCTTTATTAGTATGCTTGAAGTATTATTGTCTTAATGTCAAAGGATAGACTATTGCTTTGCATCACTCGTGTCTTAATATTCATGCCATGATTAGACATATGATCAAGATTATGCTAGGTAGCATTCCACATAAAAAATTATCTTTTTATCATTTACCTACTCGAGGACGAGCAGGAATTAAGCTTGGGGATGCTAATACGTCTCCGTCATATCTATAATCTTTGATTGTTCCATGCCAATATTATTCAACTTTCATATACTTTATGGCAACTTTTTATATTATTTTTGGGACTAACATATTGATCCAGTGCCCAGTTCCAGTTCCTGTCTGTTGCATGTTTTTGGTTTCGCAGAATATCCATATCAAACGGAGCCCAAACGGGATAAAAACGGACGGAGCTTATTTTTGGAAAATATGGAAAACTCGGAAGGAAAATCAATGCGAACCAGTGCCCGAGGTGGTCACGAGGCAGGGGGGCGCCCCCCTAGGGCGCGCCCCCTACCCTCGTGAGCCCACCGTAAGGCAGTTGACGCTCTTCTTTTGCCGCAAGAAAGATATTATTCGGAAAAAAATCATGGCGAAGGTTTCAGGCCAATCGTAGTTATGGATCTCCATATATATACGAAATGGTAAAACAGAGCCAGAACAGAACGCAAAAACAGAGAGAGACAGAGAGACAGATCCAATCTCGGAGGGGCTCTCGCCCCTCCCTTGCCATGGAGGCCATGGACCAGAGGGGAAACCCTTCTCCCATCTAGGGAGGAGGTCAAGGAAGAAGAAGAAGGAGGGGGGCTCTCTCCCCCTCGCTTCCGGTGGCACCGGAGTGCCACCGGGGGCCATCATCATCACCGCGATCTACACCAACACCTCCGCCATCTTCACCAACATCTCCATCACCTTCCCCCTCTATCTACAGCGGTCCACTCTCCCGCAACCCGCTGTACCCTCTACTTGAACATGGTGCTTTATGCTTCATATTATTATCCAATGATGTGTTGCCATCCTATGATGTCTGAGTAGATTTTCGTTGTCCTATCGGTGATTGATGAATTGCTATTATTGATTTAATTTTCTTGTGGTTATGTTGCTGTCCTTTGGTGACCATCATATGATTGCGCGCGTGGATCACACCCTAGGGTTAGTTGTATGTTGATAGGACTATGTATTGGAGGGCAAGAGTGATAGAAGCTTCAACCTAGCATAGAAATTGATGCATACGAGATTGAAAGGGGACCAATATATCTTAATGCTATGGTTGGGTTTTACCTTAATGAACATTAGTAGTTGCGGATGCTTGCTAATAGTTCCAATCATAAGTTCATAGAATTCCAAGTCAGGGATGACATGCTAGCAGTGGCCTCTCCCACATAATACTTGCTATCGGTCTAGTAAAGTAGTCAATTGCTTAAGGGACAATTTCGCAACTCCTACCACCACTTTTCCACACTCGCTATATTTACTTTAGTTGCTTCTTTACCTTAACAGCCCCTAGTTTTATTTTCATGCTCTTTACTTTCTTGCAAGCCTTTCCAAAAACACCTACAAAGTACTTCTAGTTTCATACTTGTTCTAGGTAAAGCGAACGTCAAGCGTGCATAGAGTTGTATCGGTGGTCGATAGAACTTGAGGGAATATTTGTTCTACCTTTAGCTCCTCGTTGGGTTCGACACTCTTACTTATCGAAAACTATTGCGATCCCCTATACTTGTGGGTTATCACGCCCCCCTAGGGCGCGCCCCTGCCTCATGGGCCCTTCGGTGCTCCACCGACGTACTCCTTCCTCCTATATATACCTACGTACCCCCAAACGATCAGAATAGGAGCCAAAAACCTAATTCCACCGCCGCAACTTTTTGTATCCAGGAGATCCCATCTTGGGGCCTGTTCCGGAGCTCCGCCGGAGAGGGCCGTCATCACGAAGGGCTTCTACATCATCATAGCCTCTCCGATGAAGTGTGAGTAGTTTGCCTCATACCTTCGGGTCCATAGTTAGTAGCTAGATGGCTTCTTCTCTCTTTTTGGATCTCAATACAAAGTTCTCCCCCTCTCTTGTGGAGATCTATTCGATGTAATCTTCTTTTTGCGGTGTGTTTGTTGAGACCGATGAATTGTGGGTTTATGATCAAGAATATCTATGAATAATATTTGAATCTTCTCTGAATTCTTTTATGTATGATTGGTTATCTTTGCAAGTCTCTTCGAATTATCTGTTTGGTTTGGCCAACTAGATTGGTAGTTCTTGCCATGGGAGAAGTGCTTAGCTTTGGGTTCGATCTTGCGGTGTCCTTTCCGAGTGACAGAAGGGGCGGCAAGGCACATATTGTATCGTTGCCATCGAGGATAACAAGATGGGGTTTATTTCATATTGCATGAATTTATCTCTCTACATCATGTCATCTTGCTTAAGGCGTTACTCTATTTTTAACTTAATACTCTAGATGCATGCTAGATAGCGGTCGATGAGTGGAGTAATAGTAGTAGATGCAGAATCGTTTCGGTCTACTTGTCACGGACGTGATGCCTATATACATGATCATGCCTAGATATTCTCATAACTATGCTCAATTCTGTCAATTTCTCAACAGTAATTTGTTCACCCACCATAGAATACTTATGCTCTTGAGAGAAGCCACTAGTGAAACCTATGGCCCCCGGGTCTATTCTCATCATATCAATCTCCATCACTTTAATCTTGTTTTGCTTTTTTACTTGCCTTTTACTTTTCACTTTGCATCTCTATACCAAAAATACCAAAAATATTATATCTATCAGATCTCACTCTCGTAAGTGACCGTGAAGGGATTGATAACCCCTAATCGCATTGGTTGCGAGTAGGTATCGTTTTGTGCAGGTACCAGGGACTTGAGCGTGGCCTCCTACTGGATTGATACCTTGGTTCTCAAAAACTGAGGGAAATACTTACGCTACTCTAGTTCATCATCCCTTCCTCTTCGGGGAAATCCAACGCAAGCTCAAGAGGTAGCAAGAAGGATTTCTAGCGCCGTTACTGGGGAGTCTACGCAAAAAGTCAACATACCATGTACCCATCACAATCCCTATCTCTCGCATTACATTATTTGCCATTTGCCTCTCGTTTTCCTCTCCCCCAGTTCACCCTTGCCATTTTGTTCGCCCTCTCTCTCTATCCTCCCTCTCTATTTGCCTCTTTTTGCCTGCTTGCCTTTTGTTTGCTCGTGTGTTGGATTGCTTGTTTGTCGCAATGGCTCAAGATACTACCAAATTGTGTGACTTCACCAATACCAATAATAATGATTTCCTTAGCACTCCTATTGCTCCTCTTGCCAATACTGAATCTTGTGAAATCAATACTGCTTTGTTGAATCTTGTTATGAAAGATCAATTCGCCGGCCTTCCTAGTGAAGATGCCGCCACTCATCTAAATAGCTTCGTTGATTTATGTGATATGCAAAAGAAAAAAGATGTCGATAATGATGTCGTTAAATTGAAGCTATTTCCTTTTTTGCTTAGAGATCGTGCTAAAGCTTGGTTTTCGTCTTTGCCTAAAAATAGTATTGATTCTTGGAACAAGTGCAAAGATGCTTTTTATCTCTAAGTGTAAGTGCATCTAGTGCCACCCCTAGTTGGTTTTGGAGTATTGACGACAAACCTAGTTGAGGGACTAATGTGTTTGTGAGAATTGCAGGATAACACAGGTAGAAGTCCCTCATTGATTCGGTTTTCCTACCAGAGATGACCCCTAAAAATGTAAGAAGGCATTGAAGACAAAGGTGGTATGTGAAGACATTCACATTGAAGACTATGACAAGAGAAGACATCGCATGAAGACTATGGAGCGTGAAGACTTAGTTCTTTCGTCGTTCTTTTTCTTATTTGTTGAGTCATAGGAACCACCGTACTGTTAAGTGGGGTCCAAGAGAACCAGTCAGAATGACTGAAGTGATGCTTAACCAAAATCCTATGTCTTCGAGTGAAGACTATGAGAGCAAATCTTGTCCAGAGTTGGATAAGTCAGCTTTGCTTGTAGTCCAAGTAAAGTTGCCGTGTGTGTTTGAAATATGACCGTTGGAACACGTGTCAGTTCCTTAGTGACCCAGGGTCATTTCGGACAAATCAGGTCGGGTTGCCTAGTGGCTATAAATAGCCCACCCCCTACAACCAAAAACGGTTGGCTGCTCAGAGTTAGAGTACGGCTTTTGTCCTTTGAGAGCAACCCACCTCGAAGCCTTTGAGAGAGAATTCCTTGCGAGGATAAAGCCCTAACCACCCAGAGCCAAAGAGTGTTAGGCATCACTTAAGTCTTCCTGTCTGTGTGATCTGAAGACTTATTACACTTGAGGACTGTGAATCCTCTAGCCGGTTAGGCGTCGCATTCTGAGCATCCAAGAGTCATTGTGGATCGCCGGTGAACGAAGTCTGAAGGTTTGGAAGTCTACCTTGAAGACTTACCATAGTGATTGGGCGAGGACTGGGTGTCCTTAGCTCAAGGGGAATAAGGTGAAGACGAGGTCTTCTGAGTTGAATCTCAGCCTCCCTAACCAGATGTATAGTTGTCACAGCAACTGGAACTGGTCCAACAAATCATTGTCTTCAACGAGTCACTGGTTTCATCCTTCCCTTCCCTTTACTTACTGTTGGTCCTTGTGCAGTCATTGTACGATTGCATCACCATTTGGCTTCACTGAGTGATTACTTGTTCTGATTGGCTTCACAATATCTTCCTACCTGATCCTTACTGCCTAGCTGCTATTAGTCATTGCGCTTTCACTTCATTGAATACTTGACTATGGTTTGCCTAGTGTAGTCTACCTTCCGCTGCATGGTAATAGGTTTATTTCTATCGTTTATCTTTGAAACTTCCATGTTTTGAAAACTTTCATAAAAATCGCCTATTCACCCCCCCTCTAGTCGATCACTAGCACTTTCAATTGGTATCAGAGCAAGGTACTCTCTTGTTCTGTGTGATTCGGTTTAACCACCTGGAGTTTTAGCTATGTCGACTACAGGGATAATTAAAGTCTCCGCTGCGTGCCCCGTCTTTGATGGAACCGAATATCCCTACTGGAAGAATAAGATGCGCATGCATCTTGAAGCCATTGATATCGACCTATGGTATGTCATCAATTATGGTGTTCCCAAGGCTGGAGAAGGTGTCACCGCTGCTGATGTCAAGAAGTTCGTTCAACTGGACTCTACTGCCAAGAACATCATCTATGGTCATCTGACCAAAGGACAGTATGGCCGCGTGAGTGCTTTGGAAACATCTAAGCTAGTCTGGGACTGGCTCTCCAAGGTCAACGAAGGCGTCTCAACCCAGAGAGATCAAAGAATCAGTGTCCTTCACAACCTCTTCAGCCGCTTCAAGAGAAATGACAATGAGAATGTCCAGCTCACATTTGATCGACTCACTGACATCACAAATGAGCTTCAAGCCCTCGGCGCTAATGAGATCACCAAGCATGAAGTCGTCAAGACACTCCTGAGATCACTTGACAGCTCGTTTGACACCCTAGCCCTGATGATTCAAGAACGTCCTGACTTCAAGACACTCGATCCGTCTGACATACTTGAGAGGCTCAACACACACGAGTTTCAGCTTTCTGAGAAAAGAGACATCTACGGTCCCAACTATGGGCGAACTCGGGCCTTGAAGGCAAAAGCTGTCTCCTCATCTAAAGAAGAATCTGACAGCAGTTCTGATGATCCTGAAGACAATGGAAAGGAGCTTGCTATGCTTGTGAAGAAGTTCCAAAAATTCACCAAGAAGAAAGGCTTCAGAAAGTCTTCACGATCAAGCTCAAGGAATGATGAAGCTTTTGCTCATGACTACAAGAAGAGAACATGCCACAAGTGCAAGAAACCTGGCCACTACATCTCTGAGTGTCTGCAGTGGGACAATGAGAACAACAAGAAGAAGAAGAGCAAGGAGTATGACTCTGACGACAAGAAGAAGAAGAAACACTCAAAGTCTTCTTCCAAGTCTTCCTCAAAGTCTTCATCACACAAGAAGAGCTCATCTGGCAAGGCACGTGCGTTTGTTGGCAAGGAAATGAATTCAGAGGAGGAGTCCGCTTCTGAGGAGGCAGAGGTGGAGTCTGAGGAGGAGTCCGATTCTGGCGTTGCGAGTCTGGCTACAACATACGTTGCCAAGTACATCTTCAACACTGAAGACAATGACTTCATCACCGACACCGATGCAAATGACAAGGACTACTCCGCTCCTTCCTACTGCTTCATGGCACGCGGTGCCAAGGTAAACACACGCACTACTCACTATCAAACATCTAGTGACGATGACTCTGATTGTGGTTCCAAACCCAGCTACAAAACACTTGCTAAAATTGCAACTGAACAACAGAAAGCTATGGAACATATTCAAAAACTGTTAGACAAAAGCGATGATCTGTTAGACGCTGAAATGACTCGATCTCAGTCCTTAATTGAAGAGATAAAAAAATCTTCATGTTAAGTATGAGGAACTTGAAAGTCGTCATGAAACGCTCTCAACAACTCATGAAAAGCTTTCCTATGATTATCTTCAAAGGAAGCAAGATGTTGAGAAATTGAGAGTGGCTCATGAAGATCTTCAAAAGGAAAACGAGTCACTTCGCGCCGAATAGATCAGTTCAGCTCAGGAAGGATTTGAACCACCATGTCTTAAATGCATTGAGCGTGATAACGCTACTTCTGTTGTTGAATGTTCTACTGCTGCTACTATTGCAATATCTTCAACTGTTAATGTGGTAACTAACCCCTCTGCTAAGGATACCACTGCTATTGCTGATGAGAATGCTAGGTTGAAGACACTGCTTGAAACAGGGATGTACAAAAGTCTCAAAGGGCATCAGACACTATGTGATGTCCTCAAAAGGCAGATCCTGAACCGAAACCCTAGGAAAGAGGGTGTTGGGTTCGAAAGGAAAATGAATGCTGATGGCTCTTACTGGAAACCTGAGCAGTACCCCAAAACCACATGGGTTGCTGCAAAGGGACCTTTAGTAGATCTATCCACTCTATCTGGCTTCACTTGTGCTAATCCCATTGTTATTGATGAATCCTTTGATGCAAACTATAAACTGTTTAAGAATCAGAATGGTGAAGTGTTTGCCAGGTATATTGGTACTAACTGCAAGAATGGGCCGCCTATGAAGAAGGTCTGGGTGCTGAAAAGGTGTTTGGAGAATCTTCCTGTGAATGTCGTCATGACACCACAAGTGAAGAAGACAAAACCCAGACCACAGGCTTCATATGGCCCAAAGGCTTCATATAGACAGAGGACTCACCTGAGTCGCACTAATGCAAATGTTTTGCAGGGAAGCCATACTCAGGCCTATGAATATGAGTGCGGTTCATCAAACCGCCATGTTCATAAGACCAAGAACTATTCTGCTTATTCTTATGAGTACTATTGTCCACCTGCAAGACTTTTTGCTAGGGCTTGCCGGGGCACTGATCCACGGGCACCTATGGGACCGGCGGGCCGAGTCCCTTTCGGTTCGGCGGGGGCGGAGGTCGCACGAAGAGCGGATCGAGGCGAAACACACGAGCGGTTTACCCAGGTTCGGGCCGTAGGGATGTGTAAAACCCTACTCCTGCTTTGTGGTTTGTATTGAGTTCTTTCTCGGGAGCGCGGAGTGCTACAGTACACTCCAGCAGCTAACGAGACCGAGCGTGAGAGTTCGACCCCCCCTATGTTGCGCATGGGCCTCCTTTTATATGCTCAAGCGGTCACCGACAGGTGGCAACGTAGACAAGGGTAAAAATGGAAAGGTGCTGTGGTTGGTACAGCTACCTGCTACAGTGTATCATACCTAACCCTGACGGCAGGGAACAAGGGCATTAAATGCCCGTCTGTGTCGCCTGAATAGTGCAAAAAGGGACCGCCAGGGACGCCACCGCTCGCCACGATGGCAATCTTGCCAGCGCTGCTTGCCACCGCGTACCGCTGGCTGCACAGCCTCCCGCCACGTACGCCTGGAAGGGTCCCAGAGCGACATGTTGGTGGATGTGCTGGAGCGCGGACACAGAGTGGTGGCTTGCCGCGGCAAGCGCCTTGCCGCGGTCGTTGTCTGGCCGCGTCCGGGAGCTTGTCGCTCACCGGGCCTTGCCGGGACGTGTGGCGTGTCGCGGCAAGTTCCTTGAGATGCCTTGGTTGGCCTTCCCGGCAAGCTCCTCTTGCCGGGGTCTTGTTTCCTTGGCTTTGATATGCCTTGATTGGCCTTCCCGGCAAGCTCCTCTTGCTGGGGTCTTGTCTCCTTGAATGGCTCCAGGGGAACCACGGAGGACCTTGGCGGTCACCCGGCAAGCCTTGCCGCGGGATGCTGCGACTGCCCATGCACAAGTTCGGGAAACTAGGGTACCCCTGCTCTAGTACACCGACAGGAGCCCCCGGGCCTGGGCCATAAACGGTGCCGAGCGCTGTTGGGCCAGGCCCAAAACAGGGCACGGGCACGCGCAGCCTAGGTTACGCCGTATCTTTCTCCGTATCCACCGCGCCCTCCCCGAACGGCACGCGTTGAATGCGGCGTCATGGGAGAGATCGTGGGTGGTTTCTTTATTCGGAAATGCGGAACATCCGCCCCCTCCCTCCTTATAAGCAGGGGAAACAGGGGCAGTTCGCCCATTCGCCGGTTGCTACTCCAATCTCAGAAATCTCCGCCGCTCCCTCGTCTTCCCAAAGCTGTAAAGAGAGAAGCGCCCCGCCCCCCATCACCACCAGCACCACCAACGCCGTCGACCTCCTCCACCACTTCCGCTATGGCTCCGAAAGCCGACAAGGGGAAGGTCGTGAAGTCGACCGAGGCGCAGCGGCTTGCGGCGCTGCGAAAGGAGCGGGCAGTCTTCCCCCCCAAGCTTGCCGCGAAGGAGCTGAGGGAGAATTACTATCTCTTCTGGTCGACGGAGACGCGAGCGCATCCGCGTACGAAGGTACTTCTAGCCGCCGCTTGGAAAATGGCTCCAAACGGATATCCTTTCTTCGCCTTTTTCTTCTACTGCGGGCTCTGCCCGCCCTTCTCTGAGTTCTTCTGCGATATCATGAACACCTACGGATTCCACCTCCTTGACTTCACCCCCAATGCCGTTCTGACCATGGCAGTTTTCGCACATCTCTGCGAAAACTTTGTCGGAGTCCATCCCAATGTAGCCCTTTTCCGCCACTTTATGCCTTGAGTAGAGAGAGGAGAACCTCTATCCGGCGGAATCGCCTGGATCTCGAGGGCCGGCAAGAAGGACACTTATCTGGAGGGAGAGTTCCGCGGCAAGTGGGAGGAACGGAGAGCAGACTGGTGCTGGATTGACGAGGAGAACCCGCAGCCGTTTACCGCCCAGCGCCAAACCCCAGTAGCACGCGGTAGCGATTGGAGTGACGTGGCCCCGGAAGATGATAGGCTGAAGATTGCCGTCACCCGGATCCTACGCCTCAGGCTTGCCGGGCTCACTGTAGGCGCTGTTGGCGCAGACTTTCTTCGCCGCCGCATTGCCCTCCTGCAGGAACGGGGGAGGCCCACTTGGGAATTCAAGAATGCGGCTGATATCATGAGGCTGCGTCCAGGCCTCAATTTCAACTTCACTGTTTTGGAGCTCAACGTAATGCTCCAGGAGCTGTTCAAGTACGACCCTCAGCATCCCGAAGTGTTCAGGTTGCCGGGGGGTGTTGTTCCGCTGTGCAACAACTCTGCGCTCGACCGCATCCGTGCAATGATGCCGGAGTGCGATTCGCATGGAATTGTCCCAACTTGGCAAGAGCCTGCGGACGACGTTGTGCAGCAGTTCTTTGACGACTTGGTAGAAGTGCCGATCTGCTCCGATGAAAAGGATAGGCTCACCCGCGACACCACTGATGAGGAGATGACACGCATCGCCACCAGGCTAGAAGAGGCGGCGGCAGCCGCAGCCGCGGGCGAATTTGGATTCACCGTGGAGGAGGCAGATGCAGCAGAGGCGGCAAGCCGTGCCGAGCGAGGGGAGCCCGCCGGCGGGAAAGGGCTTGCCGGGCATAACGCCGAGTCGAGCGAGCCCGCCAAGGATACGAGCGGCTCGCTGGAGATCAACTCCTCTTCCTCCTCATCTTCAGGCAGCTCGCCGCAAGCAGAGCCTCCATCCCCGCCAAGAAGGCGTCTCCGCAAGGTCGGGGACGTAGCGGGGCGGCAGGCGGGTGAACAGTCGCCGCGCCGCGTGACGCGCTCCACCGCGGCAAGCATTGGTGCTGCGGGAGTACCTCATGCTGCTGTGGCAACTGGAGCGGGGTCGTCTCAGGCCACCGCCACCGTTCCTGCCAAGCGGCCAAGGGAACCTACTCCTCCGCCTCCTCGCACTGGACATGGGCCGGACTTCGACTTCTCCGCATTCAGCTCCGACGAGGAAGAAGAAGAAGAGTAAGCTTCTCTTGTTGTATTTGTAGTTCTTCAATTCTAGCCGTTTTATCTTGTATCTCATTTGCTTGACTCTGAACTTGTTCCTTTTCAGGACTCTGGCCCAGAGAGCAGCGAAGAGAGCCAAGGTCCTGGTGATTGTCATCAAGGACGAGCCCACCGCGTCAGCAGGAGGAGCGCCCGAGATCACCTTGCCGGACCCGGCAACTGTTCTCCAGAGCAGCCCCCAGCGTAAGTATATGGTTTACTTGCCGCTGGTAGGCGCGCATGGGTACTGTTTCTTTGCTGATATCTGCCTGTTGGTTTGTGTAGGCACAGAGGAGCCTCACCAGGAGCGCCCGGAGACCGCCCCTGAAACGCCAAGGGAGAGTCCTCCGGTAAGTGAGAGTTCTCCGGCAAGGAACAGCACCGGCGTCCCCCCGGCGACAGAGACTATGACTGCTGAACCCAGTAGAGGTAACCTTCTCTTCAAAGCTTCTCTTGGGTTCTTCTTCTTGTTGGGTATTTGTTTGATTTTTCTCATTTCTCCGGCAATCAGACCCATCTGCTGCGGAGCCGATGGAGACTGAGGTTGCTGTCGACAACACAGTTGCCACTAAAGAAACAGCCGGCGCTGATGATCCCGCCGGCGATGAGGCCGCCAAAGCTGCCGCCGCAGCAGCTGGCGGGGGGTCTAGCGATCGCACTGACGGCCCTGAGGCCGCAGGAGCGCCAGGCGCTGCATCGACCGCCGACCCGTCCGCCGCTACCGCAGCGCCAGGCTCCGAAGAGCCCCAGCCAAGTGTCTACTTGAAGGCCGGCGATGGCGTCTTCATCAACCTCCCCTGGGCGTCAAGCTCCAGGGCGCCGGTCGAGGGAGAGAGCTTCGACGGAGAAGTGCTCGCCTCCGCTGGGCTGACGCTAGTTGACGCGCCGAGCAGTAGCAGCGGCGAGCCTGAGGAAGAGCGGCTGCTGCGGAAGCTGTTGTCGCTCTACCGCGCGCGGCAAGCCAAGCTGGAATCCCGCGAGGCGCTTGTCGCGAAGGCGGGAGCAGATATCGAGAAGCGCGCAGAGGAGCTCCAGGGTCTCCACCAGGAAACTCTCCGGTCCCTGGCAGAGGAGCGGGAGCAACTTGCCGAAGCGCAGAAGGCCTTCTTCCTCGAGAAGGCCGAAGTTGAAGAGCAACAACGGCTTGCCGCTGAGAAGCTGTTTGCGCAGGAGGGCAAGCTGGCGCAGCGGAAAGTTAACCTCGACAGCCACGAGGAGGAGCTTGCCGCGCGTGAGCAAGAAATCGGAGGAGCCCTTAAGCAAGCAGAGGATGTTGCCGCAGTAGCCGAGGCCGCCAAGAGGGAGCTGGAGACGAAGGTGGCGCAGCTGGAGGCCGATCTCAAGGCGAGTGGTGAAGAGCTTGCCGCGCTCAAGCTTGAGCGGGAGAAGGACGCCCAGAGCAACTCAGAGCTGCAGGCTCGTCTCGCCGAGAAGGGCAAAGAGCTTAGCGCTGCCAAGGACTCCAACGCAGATCTTGAGTTGAAGCTGACCACTTTGACCAAGACGCTGGAGAAAGTGGAGCACTGGACGGAGGGTCTTGTGAGTGCTGCCGCAGATATCGACAGGGAGCTGGCGCAGCTGGGGGTGGAGGATCTCGGGTATTCCTCCGATGAGAACCTCCAACCCAGTGCCAAGCTCACCTTGTTCTTCAAAGGCGTGGCGACGGCCCTCCAGCGGCTCCGGGAGAAGATCCCAAAGCAGCTGGCCGACGAGTCGCGCAAGATCTGCGCGGGAGCTCTTCAAAAGGTGTTGATGAAGGTGGTCTTCCGCAACCCAGGCCTCAACCTCACCAACGTCCTCAATACCCTGCCGCCGGATGCTGACCTGGAGGCGCTCAAGACCCTTGTCGCACCCATTGTGGACAAGGTGAGCGGGATCAAGAGGATTGAGGGCGATTGTGTAGACTAGGCCGCCCGTTTCCTTCTTTTCTTGTCGCTGCTGGTCATGTTACGAAAACAATCTGTTAGAGCCGCGACAAGCTATTTTGTAATATAACTCTTTTCTGGGTAATGATTGCAATGTTATTCCCTTTACTTGATTACTCCTTTGTATGTTTTTGCCCTACGCTTTTAGGGAACTTGCCGGTGCAGGCACCTTAGCCGCGAGCGCTGAGTGCGGGACGTCAGCAGCCTGCTGGCGATGCTGCTACCGACAAGAAACCTTGTCGCAACTAGTCACAGCTCACTTAAGTTGTTGAGCGGACTCGAAACAAAGTAAGGGCGCAACTAGCTGCGAGTTGGTTCCTCCGCGCACAGGTTTTCCATACAAAGTGCGGTCGTTCAAGGGAGATAACTTAAAAATTTTAAAAATCTAATTGCTCAAACTTTGGCAACTTAGCTTTTCTGTTGTTTGCTTCCCGGTAAGGCGAAACTTTCTTGAACGACGCCTGGTCCATACCATTATCTTCTCCTTTCCCCCCGGCAAACTTGTGGGCGAGGGAACCTTCCTTTCCTTGAGAAAAAAGAAAGAGGAGAAAATAAAGATATGGAGCCTTACGGCTCGTTATTGCTTACCGGGGAGTAGGTGCTGCACAAAGTGTCAGATTACATATGCAAAAAATAGAAAGCATGAAATTGACAAGATGTGCGGAGCACATGAGCTTTACTTATGCACGGGGTCTGCGCCCGGCTTTGTACAAAGGATTACATGCAACAGCGGCAAGACTTGTACAAAAGGTGGTTGCCGGAACAGGTTCTGGCAACCGCGCCTTACGGGTAAAACTTACGAAGATGCTCAATGTTCCAGGAGTTGCTCACCGGAATGGCATCTTCGGTCTCAAGGCGGACGGCGCCAGGCCTAGTGACTCGTTTCACCCGGTAAGGGCCTTCCCACTTCGGCGTCAACTTGTTGGAATTCTTGGCGGACTGAACACGTCGAAGAACAAGGTCGCCTTCCTCGAGACTTCTGGCATTAACTTTGCGGCTATGGTAGCGGCGCAAAGCTTGCTGGTAGCGAGCAGCTCGCACAGCAGCCTGAAGACGGTCTTCCTCAAGGAGCAGCACGTCATCTTGTCGCAGCTGCTCTTGCTCAAGCTCATCATAAGCGAGCACTCGAGGTGACCCGTATACGAGTTCCGTGGGGAGAACTGCCTCTGCTCCATAGACTAGAGCGAAAGGTGTCTGGCCAGTGGCTCGATTTGGCATCGTCCTGATCGACCAAAGAACCACCGGCAGCTCCTCGATCTAGTTTCTTCCGCACTTGTGCAGCCTGTCGAAAGTCCTGGTCTTGAGCCCACGCAGCACTTCAGCATTTGCCCTCTCCGCTTGACCGTTGCTTCTCGGGTGAGCAACAAAAGCGAAGCAGACCTTGGTGCCAAGATCTTGGACGTACTGCATGAAGGTGCGACTCGTAAATTGTGTACCATTGTCGGTGATTATCCTGTTGGGGATCCCGAAGCGGTAAACAATCGACCTGAAGAACTTGACTGCTGACTGTGCTGTCACCTTCCTCACTGCTTCCACTTCTGGCCACTTTGTGAACTTGTCGATTGCAACGTACAAGTACTTAAAGCCCCCGATTGCTCGGGGAAAGGGGCCGAGGATGTCGAGCCCCCAGACCAAAAATGGCCAGGATGAAGGGGTCGTCTGGAGAGCTTGAGCTGGTTGGTGTATCTGCTTGGAATGGAACTGGCACGCTTCACACTTGTTTACTTGTGCAGTTGCATCCTGGAGGGCTGTTGGCCAAAAGAAACCTTGCCGGAATGCTTTGCCGGCAAGTGCTCTTGCGCCAATGTGGTGACCACATATGCCTCCATGTATCTCTGCTAACAACTTTTGTCCGTCTTCCCGGGGAATACACTTCAATTTCACACCGTTGAGTCTTCTTCTGTACAGTGTCTTGTCGACAAACTGGTACATACTTGACTGCCGGGCTACTCTTTCCGCTTCTTCTTGCTCTTCGGGAAGTTCTCCTGTCTGAAGGAAACGGACAATCTGCTGTGCCCATGCTGGAGCTTGTGGCTCGACAACAAGGACTAAAGGCAAATCTGTTGCTGCGGGAACATCCGCTTCTACGGCGAGAACCTGCGGCTCTGCCGGAGCTTGACGTTCCCCGACAGCTTGCCGGAGCAAAACTTTTCGGGAGTTTGTGCTTCAACGGAACAAACCCTAGGGCTTGCCGGAGCAGACTGCTCCTCAGCACTCTTGGCGTTGATCCCAGCTGCTGCGGGAACATCCGCTTCTACGGCGAGAACCTGCGGCTCTGCCGGAGCTTGACGTTCCCCGACAAGCTTGCTAGAGCAAAACTTGTCGGGAGCCTCTGCTTCAACGGAACAAACCCTAGGGCTTGCCGGAGCAGACTGCTCCTCAGCGTTCTTGGTGTTGATCTTGGGGACCTTCTTGGCGGCGGCTTCGGGAAGCTCTGCCGGAAAATAGTCACCAGAAATCAATTTCCTCTTCTTGCTCTGTCCAGTTGATGGCGTTACGGACGGTTGAGTCAGCTTGAGCACAAAGATCCCTGGTTCCACAGGTAACTTAAGTGCTGCGCACTTTGATAGGCCATCGGCAATGTCGTTCTGAGCTCTTGGAACATGCTCCATTTGCAGGCCGTCAAAGTGCTCTTCTAGCTTTCTCACTTCGTCGACGTAGGCTTCCATCAACGGACTCTGATAGCTCTTGTTCACTTGGCGCACGACAAGCTGTGAGTCACCCCTGACAATGAGCTTCTTAATCCCAAGGTCTGCCGCAATCCTGAGACCGGCAAGCAAGCCTTCATACTCTGCAGTATTGTTAGTTGCTTGCTCCTTGGGAAAGTGCATCTGGACTACGTACTTGAGGTGCTCTCTGGTGGGTGCAACAAGCAGCATGCCAGCGCCGGCGCCTTGCAGCGAAAAGGCACCATCAAAGTACATCAGCCACTCTTTTCTTGCTTCGTCGACGGGGATGCTCGTTTCTGGAATTTCTTCATCTGGTGTTGGCGTCCATTCTGCTATGAATTCTGCCAATGCTCTGCTTTGTATAGTTGAAGTACTTTCAAACTTGAGGCCAAAGCTTGACAGTTCCAGTGCCCACTCAACAATCCTGCCTGTCGCTTCTGGATTCTGTAGTATCCTCTTCAGCGGAAAGCGAGTGACAACTGTGATCTCATGTGCTTGGAAGTAATGGCGCAGCTTTCTCGAGGCCATGAGGAGGCCGAAAAGCAATTTCTGCACGCCAGAGTACCTTGACCTAGCCCCCTGCAGAAGGGAACTGACAAAGTAGACCAGGCGCTGCACCATTTTCTTCTGCATCTCTTCGCGCGTCTGCGCAGATCCATCTTTGTCGGGACCAGAGCTTGCCGGGGAAGCCCCCTGCTTGTCGCTGGATGTGCTTGCCGGGGTTGCTGGCTCGTCATCTGCCTCCCTCTCTGCTACTAACGCAGCACTAACCACTTGATTGGTTGCCGCTATATACAGCAGCAACTTCTCTTGTGGTTTAGGTGCGACAAGTATTGGAGGAGAGGACAGGTATCTCTTTAAGTCTTGCAGCGCAGCCTCCGCTTCCGGAGTCCATTTCATTGGACCTGTGCTCAATTACTTTCCTGGGAACACCGAGGATGTCAGACGGTTGCCATGCAAACACGTCGACATTCGCCTGCAGGAAAGCAATGAGCGCGCTTTCCTATTTAGGGTCGAGAGTGGCACTGATGGTGAAGGTACCACCAGTGCCGTCCTCCTTGGCGGACACCTTCTTCGTCTCTGGCGGAGCCGCCATTGTCTTCTTACACTTTCCGGTGGAGCTCGATGGTGCGTCCTCGACGGCAGCGCAGCACTCCGAAGAGGTGCGCTTGCCGGAGTGGGCATCAGAACTCTTGCCGTCGGGCTTGAAATTCTTCATGCTGGGCCACTGGACTTGCCGCAGCTCACGAGTGAACGCAGGGCAACCTACCGCGTACGGCAAGTCGCCTGCTTCCCCTGGTGCATGCATGTCAACAGAGGGCCCAGCGCGCTGGTCTGACTGACGTCGCGCTTCTCTTCGGCGCTCGATGCGAGTACGAGCGTCTTCTTGCTGTCATTCGTGAAGAACTTGGCGCTGATCGCGACGAGCCCGTGGATCTGATGACGCGGTGGAGTCGCTGTCGAGGTGGATCCGACGAGTCGGCGATCTTGGCCTTCGGGGCGGAGAGTGCACAGTAGTTGCACCCCCACTGGTCTTGTCACCACCGGCTCGTGCCTGGCTGATTTGCCGCGGCTGCGACGTGCTCGGCTGCCGTTGCGTGTCGCCGTTGGCGAAGCCGATGAGACTCTGAATGGTGGCCCTCCAGTCGTCGATCTTGTCTGCCGTTGGACGGTAGCCCAGGAGCAGTTGAACTCGCGCCAAAGCTTCTGCTGCAGTGGCGGGTGGTGGTGGCGAACGGTGCGAGCAGCGGGATATGCTCGGACTTCTAACTATGTTAGAAGGAGCAGTATCCCGTCCAGGCGACCGTGCCTCGCTCGTGCCAGCATGTTGGCGTGCATGCGGGTCTTGAGCACTTCGAGATCCACCAGCTCGATCTTGGTCCAGCAAGCGCATGGTACTGTGAGCACCATGACACTACCGGTCCCGTGCCTCCTGAGATGGGCGCGGTGCGTGTACGGACGCCGAGGTCTTGGAGTGCGCCCGGTCGTTGTGGGAGCCGGCTACGCCGCCGATGGGCAGCGCAGCCTTGTCATTGGACCTGGCAGCACCGTGAGCTC
Organism: Triticum urartu; assembly: GCF_003073215.2. Taxonomy (NCBI): domain Eukaryota; kingdom Viridiplantae; phylum Streptophyta; class Magnoliopsida; order Poales; family Poaceae; genus Triticum; species Triticum urartu. Next base: position 576,390,205 of record NC_053025.1, on the reverse strand, counting down.
CCTCGTCGACGCCCGTTCTTCCGCCGGCGTCCGCCCCATCAGCCGTTTGCTCCGGTGGTAGCGGGGCGGACGGAGCAGCCGCCTCCGAAGCCTTCTTCTTCGGTGGCATGTTGATGAAGATGATGAAGATCTAGCCCGCGTGAACGCCGGATCTGGTTCACACAACCTCGACGCCCCCTACCTGGGGCGCCAAAGATGCCGGGGTACTGATCCACGAGCACCTATGGGACCGGCGGGCCGAGTCCCTTTCGGTTCGGCGGGGGCGGAGGTCGTGCAAAGAGCGGATCGAGGCGAAGCACACGAGAAGTTTACCCAGGTTCGGGCCGCACGGATGCGTAAAACCCTACTCCTGCTTTGTGGTTTGTATTGATTTCTTGCTCGGGAGCGCGAAGTGCTATAGTACACTTCAGCAGCTAACGAGACCGAGCCTGAGTGTTCTCTCTCCCTTCCCTACGTTGCGCATGGGCCTCCTTTTATATGCTCAAGGGGTCATCGACAGGTGGCAACGTAGACATGGGTAAAAATGGAAAGGTGCTGCGGTAGGTACAGCTACCTGCTACAGTGTATCATACCTAACCCTGACGGCAGGGGACAAGGGTATTAAATGCCCGTCTGCATCGCCTAAACAGTGTAAAAGGGACCGTCAAGGACGCCACCGCTCGCCACGATGGCAATCTTGCCAGCGCCGCTTGCCACCGCTCACCGCTGGCTGCACAGCCGCCCGCCACGCACGCCTGGAAGGGTCCCAGAGCGATACGTTGGTGGAGGTGCTGGAGCACAGGCACAGAGTGGTGGCTTGCCGTGGCAAGCGCCTTGCCGCAGTCGTTGTCTTGTCGCGTCCGGGAGCTTGTCGCTCACCGGGCCTTGCCGGGACGCGTGGCGCGTCGCGGCAAGTTCCTTGAGATGCCTTGGGTGGCCTTCCCGGCAAGCTCCTCTTACCGGGGTCTTGAGGTGCCTTGGTTGGCCTTCCCAGCAAGCTCCTCTTGCCGGGGTCTTGACTTGGATACTTTGTTCTTGAATGGCTCCAAAGGAACCACGGAGGACCTTGGCGGTCACCCAGCAAGCCTTGCCGCGGGATGCTGCGACTGCCCGTGCACAAGTTCGGGATACTAGGGTACCCCTACTCTAGTACACCGACAATTTCCAGCCATCCCAATGAAGATGCCGCATCCCATCTTAATAATTTTGTTGATTTGTGTGATATGCAAAAGAAAAAAGATGTGGATAATGATATTGTTAAATTGAAGCTCTTTTCGTTCTCACTTCGAGATCGTGCTAAAACTTGGTTTTCATCTTTGCTTGAAAATACTATTGAATCATGAAACAAGTGTAAAGATGCTTTTATTTCCAAGTATTTTCCTCCCACTAAGATCATCTCCCTTAGGAATGATATTATGAATTTTAAGCAACTTGATCATGAACATGTTGCACAATCTTGGGACAGGATGAAATTGCTCTACTCATGGTTTGAATTTGTGGATGATCATACAAAATTTTTATGCTGGATTGAATTTTGCTTCTAATCTTTTAGATTCGGCCACGGGAGGCACTTTTATGGAAACTAGATGACTCCCCGCGCGTTGCTATGAAAAGCATGGTTAAAACATAGATCCATGCTATGCAACATTACATGGGTGACAAAGCATGATAATCTCATAAAAAGACATATATGCGGATATGCCATATTTTTTATGATTGTTAGACTAAACCTATGCCCTAGCACTAAAACTGGCATGTGAGTTTTGCATTGGTGTTTGACCTATGGAGCAGGAAGTGGTCGCAGGCTTGCAAAATCTACCAGATGTTTTTTTATGAACCTACAGACCTCCTCGGCAGATTTTTGCTTCTCTCCCACATTGGTCTTTTTTCTTGTAGTACACCAGTTCCACGGTAGGACAATAACTGTAGTTTTTTCTCCTTAGGCAATAGACAAACCTGGCTAATCACATCATAGGTGTCATGTTACTCACACAGGCTTTGCCGAACATGCATTTAATTCAAAAGTATTTTTCGTACTAAAGAAATAAACTTCTCTTATGTTCTGAACTATCAACAAAATGATTTGGTGACCCCCACCAGCTCCAGGCCTACAACATAAGTCTGCTAATACAAAGGAAAAATCAAGTAGCATAAAATGCTCCCTACTCCCTTTGTCTTAAATAACTGTTGTACTAAAGTTGAGACACTTATTTTGGGACGGAGAAAGTACAAAAGAGTGACAAAATACGTATGAACAGCAATAGCAGCACAGGCAGGATAAAGTGATATCGCCAGCTAATTTTTTTATTAGAGAAGAACCATTGCCACTAAGATGATGTACAAACTCACCAATAATCAAGATAATTGACGTAAGTCTTGTTGATGACCCTTCTACATGCAGCCTTAATCCTAGATTAACAGCTTGAAAACCACACCAAATTCAGATGCAGTTGACCTTAGCTGGAACGTGAACCTGTAATCTATATCAATGAGCAACTTCCTACAGCAGAACACAACAATGCATGTATTCATTCACCTTATGCTCTACCTCGTGATGATTAAGGATTTTTAATGTGGAATTTCACCGCCGTAACCAAGCACGCCGAACATATGGGAAAAACAGTCAGAAAACGTGTATGGAGCAAATGGCAACCACCATGGGCATCATCAACACTGCCTATGCAGGAATCACATCAAGCAGCAGCAAGGCCGGGGCACATACCTGGATGTGCATGAATAACACACAGCGCAAGCATGCACAACTCCAGCTCAAATGCAAAGTAATGAAGAAAATGAAGAAGAAGGGATTTTGCTGCAAGGGAAGACGATCAAGAGGGAAACCAATTGGTCGATACCAACTAAACCAATTGACGGGGGGCGATTGAACAAATAAAAATCATACGGTTTTGAAGAAGACAATAAGTCTGCACAACCATGGAAAATATATGGAAAAAGATGACATGATGGTTTGTAGACGCCAAACTACATACATGGATGCAGTAATTAACCTTCCAGGCCCTAACAACTATTTACCTGCACATAATGTTTCAAGTTAATGAAATTCCCATCAATAATTTGCGGCACATACATGGAAGACATCACACACAAATAAATTGTTAACAAATCGAGAGGGGAATTTGCCTGCATATAATATTCCAAGGTGATGAAATTACCATCAATAATTTCCAGCACAGAAAAAACTATTAACAGATCAAGAGAGAAGAGAGAGAGAGGTATGACCTGCAGAAAGTACGTTGAGTAGGCAAAGGCGCTGGCTGAAAGATTTGTCTATGACAGTAGGCAGTAGTGGTTAAGCTCGTGAGTGGATCTGGCACCCATCTGAATGAGGCGGACGATGGGGACCGCCTTGTGTGGTGGCGGTGATCTTGACGGGTCGATGATGATAGAACAACCTTCTCTGGGGGACTGCTACTTGGATCCTGAACGACGGCGGACATTGGGGATGGAGGCGCCATGCGGCGAGGACAAACTCCATGGCTGGGTGAGCTACGGAAATAGGAGGAACTTCGTTTTAAAAGAGGTGGAGCGAAGAGTCGAGGGAAGCAGAAGGGATGAGATTGGAGTAATGAAGAGACGGGGATACAGAGAGTTTCAATAGCACTAATTCTTTGATCGGTGCCAGGGAAAGAAATTATTCTCTTTTATTTCTTTCAGGGACAGAGAAGGACGTGGGTTCTCAAAAAAAAGGAGAGACAGACGTGCTTTGGTGTGTTATAATTGGAGAAAAATGCTGATGTGGCACATAGATGATGTTGACAGGCTGCATGTCAAGATAAATATGGTAATGGGGATGAGTCTCTTAGGTATATAGGATTACCTTAGGAGAATCTACTAAAATCCTAGATAATATTATGGTTAATTATTCTCAATGGCATACCAAAAGATCTTCCAGTAGTAAAAAAGTGCATGCAATTGAAGAGATTAATGTTTTGAGTGGAAAGATGAATGAGCTTATGAAATTGTTTGTTAATAAGAGTGCTCCTATTGATCCTAATTATATGCCTTTCTCTACTTTGATTGAAAACAATAATGAATCTACGGATGTGAATTTTGTTGGTAGGAACAATTTTGGTAATAACACGTACAGAGGTAATTTTAATCCTAGGCCGTTTCCTAGTAATTCCTCTAATAATTATGGTAATGTCAGGACCCCGATTCCAAGTCACATCGATCTAGCCGGTAACACCTCATATCACTTTGCGGCCTCACGCACGGTATCCCATGGGTGTCGCCTTACCATGGCCTGGGATCATTTGCGCCTTTTGGCTCACGTATATGATAGTGTCGCTAGCATCCATATGACAGAGAACCCGGGCCGACATGGCTAGTCGTGAACCCAAAGCGGCACAGACCTATGGAGACAGGCATACATGAATCACATCGAACATGTCGGTCATCAGCGAGTGATTCCGGGCTGTAGCACTGGGCTAACAGGACTCCGGTGAACCGGGCTGTAGCAGGCTAGGCAGGACTCCGGATATCACCGCGTGATATTTCCCCGAAGGGATAGACATAGGAACAAAGTGAAACACATGCCGGCCAGTCAAGTGTCCTGAACAGTAGTGCTGGGCTAGCAGGACTTCGGTGAACCGGGCTGTAGCGGACTACTATGGCTCGAGGAACACTAGACTACATTTCCCCATAAGAAAGGCTGCCAAGGATAAACAACTAGATTGTCGGATCCCACTCATACCAAGCATTTCAATCATACACACAATATGCCCGATATGAGTACATACAACATGGCATCACAACAAAACTCTACAACTCAAGTACTTTATTTAAAGGCTCCAGGGAGACATACATAACATGTTCATACAGATAGGGGTCACATGACCCGACACTCAAGTCATACAAACATACAAGCACATGCGGAAGCAACTAGTCTGAGTACAGACTCTAGAAAGAAAGAAGGCTTCTCGAAGCCTGTCTATCTACATAGGGCCCTCCATGGCCAGGATCACCACCTGGGTGGCTAGTCACTCGTCGACGTCAAGGTCTACGTAGAACCCATCGGAGGGGGCGGTGTTGTCGTCTGAAAATAGTAATTAAGCAAACATGAGTACAAAGGTACTCAGCAAGTCTTACATCAGAACCTACTAAACATGCTTATTCTCAAGAAGGTGGTGGGGTTAATGCAGCAAGCCAGCTTTGACTCTTGGCTAAGCTATCCTACGGAACTCCACCAGTAAAATAGTTTTCGCACACGAGTCCACTACTCACCAACACAATACTCCACCGGGGATCCTCCCTCGTCATCCTACGAGAGGGCCATCCTCGGTACTCACAGTTATCCTGAGTCTTTTAGTAGTATCCATTAACTTGTCTATGAACTGTATAGGCAACCAAGTAGTCCCTTACCGCGAACACGGCTATTCGAATAGTTTTATACCCTGCAGGGGTGTACTTCTTCATACACGCTTTCACCACTTACCGCCGTTTACACGACATGTACTCGGCAACCTTCAAGCGGAAGCCCAACGAGGGTGTCGGCCAGGGCCTACCTAACACTTAAGTCTCTAGTCCAGGTTTATCGCCTATCCAGGTTCCATCCGCAGGGAGTCTGGCCGAGGTTTCCACATACGGCCCCGAACGATGTGAACAGGGTCCCGAGACGCCAAACGGGCGCCCGGCATACCCGGCCACGGTGTATCTACCGCAACATAGCCCACCCCTAGGGTCAGCGCTACGCACGGCCGCCAACACATAACCTACAAATACCAGAAACTATTTGCAACTCCTGGACAGAGTACTAGGGTGATTAAGAAGCCGAGAGGGTCCATTGGTTTCGGGCCCAATGTACGGTAGTAACTGCATCTTAAATCACACATACAGATCTCAATTCTTAGGGACGGCCTCAATGAAACAACCCACCATGTATTCCTACATGGCCTCTCATTGATACCTTTACCAAAACAGGTTCAACACATCCCTCACATTACCGACATAAGCATTTCACTCTAGCCCATCACCCAGATGAACCAGACCTGACACAACTCTAAGCATAGCAGGCATAGCAAGGTAGGAATCACATACATGGCTCAATCAACTCCTACACATGTTAGTGGGTTTCATCTAGTTACTGTGGCAATGACAGGTCATGCAGAGGATAAGGGTTCAACTACCGTAGCACACAGCAGATTGAAACGCGTTGTCTTAATGCAGTAAACAAGAGCAGAAGCGAGAACATGGGTTGTATCGGAATGATCAATGGTTGCTTGCCTGATGGAGTGGTAGTGGGATACTGCCCTTCAGTTGGATACTCGTGAATATCCTCGGAGGCAGAACCTACCACGAAGAACACATCGGAACACAATCAACACATGACGATATGCAACAATATGATGCATGCTATGATATGGCAATATGAATGTGTCTTGGCCTAATGCAAGCTATAACAGAAAGGATTGAACTTATTTGAATCAAAGATTCAATTATTAGCTTGTTAAACATGGCTTTAATGGTGCATTTCCTTATTCTGCTTAAACAGCAAGGTACCTTGTTTTGTCATGCATGAAACCATTACAGATGGATAGATTGAATTTTTCTGATCATTTTTCATATATAAATCTTTGCATTTGGAGCTATGGTTGATTTTCTATGATTTTTAGAAGTTTTGACTATTTTCTGGAATTTCCTGTATAAGAATAAATCCAGTAATTTAATTACTGCGTCAACATTACGTCAGGGTGACGTTAGTGGTCAACGGGGACGTCCAGGTCAAACCTGACTGGTGGGTCCCGCGTGTCCGTAGTTAATTAAGCTAATTATCTTTAGTTAAAACTAATCTGATTTAATTAACAGAGGGGCCCACTTGTCATTGACTCAGGGGAGTCAAACTGGGGTCAAACCCCTGGTCATCGGGGCTAATCCCGCCGGCGTTGAGTCGCCGGCAAGGCCCGAGACAGTGGCGCGGCTCGGAAAACGCCCACAGGGCACGGGCGAGGCCGTTCTTGGGCTCGTTGGAGAGCTCTTGCGGTCGCGCATCTAGTGGTGGTGGAGGCCGGGCCTATGGTGGCCGGAGACAATGACGGTGAGCTCCAAGGCGGCGTGCAAACACGGAAACTGAGGCGCTAGCGAGGCACTACGCGATGCGGCAAGCACGTTGCATAGCACGGGATGACCAAATGGTCGCCGGAGCGACACCGGCGACGAGCTCGAGCGGAGACGAGCTTTGGCCATGGTGGAACTATGGCCTAGAGGGTGCAAATGCGTGGGAAAGATGAGGGGGAAGGCGGCGGAGCTCACAGGGAGGTCGATGAGCAGCTCAGTGGGCTCGGGGGCGACCGGAGCGAGGCGAATCGATGAACGGCGTCCGACGGGTACCGAGGTTGAAGACGGCGCGATAGCAGCGATGCAGGGCCTCCGGCGAGGCGTGGCTTGGTGGGGAGGGCGAGGGCGTCGTGGCGGAGCGATTTGGCTTGTCGGAGGGGCGAGGGGGTGGCTCTGGCGTCGTCTATAGCGAACGGCGGCGAGGAACGCGCTCGGGCATCGCGGGAGAGAGTGAGGGAGACGAGGGGGAGAGTGAGCGAGGATGAGAGGGGGACGTGGGGGTCGCGTGGCATCCCTGGACGTCTCCAGGACGTCGGCAGAAGCAGGAGGTGGCCGGCGTGTGGCCGCGGGCGCCGGCCACGCGCTCCGCGTCCCTCTGGCGCGAGGAGGAGGACGACTGGTAGGGCCAGTCGGCTGGGCCGAGCCAGGTGGGCTGGGCCAGCACAGTTAAGGCCCAGGTAGCTTCCCTCTCTCTTTTTTTATTTGTTTCTGTTTTTCTATTTAACTGCAACTATTGGGCTTTAATTAAAATACTAAAACGTTTCCAAAAATCCTGAAAATAATTGTGGGCTCTGTTTAGATTATTTCCAACTGGAAACATTTATTTCCAGAATTATTTGGGCATTTAAATTATTTTATAGCATTTAAATGCCCAAATTCAAATACTTATGATTTAATTCAATGACCTTCTGTTGACCTAGAAAAATGTGCACCAATTTTGCCAGAGGTTTTAACCCAAGACAAAGAGGGTGAACTTTTTAGAAGGGCATTTCAGGTTCATTGAAAATAATTTTAGTAAACCCTAGTTGTTTCCAGGGGAAGTGTTGGGGGTTTCTGCCTTCCCCATTTCAAATTTAAGAGAAATTTAAACATGATGCACACTCTAATGCTTGAACTAGCTAGGGTGTGACAGGTAATACCTACAATAATTCTTATGAAAATTATAATAAGATGCCCTCTAATTTTGAGAATAGTGTTAAAGAATTTATAAGTTCGCAAAAGAATTTCAATGCTTTGATTGAAGAAAAATTGCTAAAAGATTGATGATTTGGCTAGGAACGTGGATAGAACTTTTCTTGATGTTGATTCTTTGAAACTTAGATCTATTCCACCTAATCATGATATCAATGAGTCTCTCAAATCCATGAGAATTTCCATTTATGAGTTCAAAGAAAGAACCGCTAAGATGCGTGCTAAGAAAGATTTGTTTATAAAAGCGTGTTCTTCTAGTTTCCATGAAAATAATGATGTAGATCTTAAAGTAATTGATGTGACTCCTATTGAATCTTTGTTTTCCAATGTTAATCTTGATAAAGATGGGACTGGAGATGAGTCAACTTTAGTTAGAAGGCGTCCCAATAATTCAGAGTTTTTAGATCTTCATGCAAAAATTGATAAAAGTAGGATTTGAGAGGTCAAAACTTTAAGTAGCAATGAACCCACTCTTTTGGGTTTCAAGGTATTTAATTATGATAATTATTTCCTTGTTGCAATCCACGTTGAATTCTCCTCATACTTATAATCGAAACAAAGCTTTTACTAAACATATCGTTGATGCTATGATGCAATCTTTTGAAGAAAAGCTTGAATTGGAAGTTTCTATCCCTAGAAAACTTTATGATGAGTGGGAACCTACTATTAATATTAATATTAAAGATTATGAATGCTATGATTTGTGTGATTTGGGTGCCAGTGTTTCCACAATTCCGAAAACTCTATGTGACGTCTTAGGTTTCCGTGAATTTAACGGCTGTTCCTTAAATTCGCATCTTGCGGATTCCACTATCAAGAAACCTATGGTAAGAATTAATGATGTTCTTATTGTTGCAAATAGGAATTATGTGCCCGTAGATTTCATTGTTCTTGATATAGATTGCAATCCTACATGTCCCATTATTCTTGGTAGACCTTTCCTTAGAACGATTGGTGCAATTATTGATATGAAAGAAGGAAACATTAGATTTCAATTTCTGTTAAGGAAAGGCATGGAACACATTCCAAGAAAGAAAATTAAATCGACTTATGAGTCTATTGTGAGAGCCACTTATGGATTGCATGCCAAAGATGATAACACTTAGATCTATTCGTGTTTTATGCCTAGCTAGGGGCGTTAAACAATAGCGCTTGTTGGGAGGCAACCCAACTTTATTTTTGTTTTTGCCTTTTAGGTTCTATTTTGCAATAAATATTTCATCTAGCCTCTGGTTAGATGTGGGTTTATGTTTTAATTAGTGTTTGTTCCAAGTAAGATGTAACGCCCGGATAATTATGCTATAGTTAACCTTTGCTAATGACGCCACGTCACCTCTGTTACTGTCGCTAATCTGGCGTTAGTTCAAAACGATTCGAATTCAAATTTGAATTTTTTGTCAACCATCAAAAAATTTCAAACATTAAAACTAAAATTTTCGGAGTGTGCCAATTAACGCCTAGATATTCATGGTGAAGAAACCACGCCTTTACAGAATGACTAAATATTTAAAATAAATTAAAACAGAAAAGGAAATAAATAAAAAAGAAAAGGACTAAACGAAAATAGAAAAAAAGGAACCCCCCCACTGGGCTAGTTGGCCCAGCTGCTAGCCAGGCCGGCCCAAACCGGCCCAGGCCACCCCCTCACTCCTCCATAACCCCACCTCGGTCAAACCATAACCCCCACACGCACCCACTCCCCCCGTCGCCACCCTCCCCTGATCCGATCTGGATCGGGGCCCAGCTCCGCCCCTGCCGCTCGATGCCGTTGCCGGAACCACCTCGCGAGAGGCCACCTCACCGGACCTCCCCCGCCGGATCTCACTTCATCGTCCTCCTCCCCGACTCGCATCATCGGGTCTCACCACGCCCGACGCCGCCGTCCTCTCCATCGTCGTCCCCGTTTTGCACCCTCCAGCCCCGTTGCCCTAGTCTCTACGGCCCTGCCGTGAGGAACCCCGATCGTCCTCCCCCGCTCTGATGCCGCACAGCAGTGCCCGGTCGTGCCCCCACTCGCCGCTCACACCGAATGCCGTCACCACTGCGGGCCGCGCCGAAGACCGTGGACGTCTTCGCCCGCGCTCGCCTCGCCATGCCGACGCTGCCCTCCACCGCACGCGTCGGTCGCATTCCGCGCTACCGCGCGCGCTCGCGCGGATCGTGCCCCGATCACCACGCACCGCCCCTTGCTCGCGTGCATGGCCTCCCCGCTGCCGCCGCCGCGCCCTGGTTTCCCTGCCGCTGCCCTCTGCGCGTCGCCACACACGCGCCCGTGCACGCTGATAACCCACAAGTATAGGGGATCGCAACAGTTTTCGAGGGTAGAGTATTCAACCCAAATTTATTGATTCGACACAAGGGGAGCCAAAGAATATTCTCAAGTATTAGCAGCTGAGTTGTCAATTCAACCACACCTGGAAACTTAATATCTGTAGCAAAGTGTTTAGTATCAAAGTAATATGATAGTAGTGGTAATGGTAGTAAAAGTAATAGTAGCAATTTTGGTTTTGTAGTGATTGTAACAGTAGCAACGGAAAAGTAAATAAGCAAAGAACAATATATGAAAAGCTCGTAGGCATTGGATCAATGATGGATAATTATGTCAGATGCGATCAATCATGCAACAGTTATAACATAGGGTGACACATAACTAGCTCCAGTTCATGAATGTAATGTAGGCATGTATTCCGAATATAGTCATACATGCTTATGGAAAAGAACTTGCATGACATCTTTTGTCCCACCCTCCTGAGGCAGCGGGGTCCTATTGGAAACTAAGGGATATTAAGGCCTCCTTTTAATAGAGTACCGGACCAAAGCATTAACACCTAGTGAATACATGAACTCCTCAAACTACGGTCATCACCGATAAGTATCCCGATTATTGTCACTTCAGGGTTAACGGATCATAACACATAATAGGTGAATATAGACTTGCAAGATAGGATCAAGAACTCACATATATTCATGAAAACATAATAGGTTCAGAGCTGAAATCATGGCACTCGAGCCCTAGTGACAAGCATTAAGCATAGCAAAGTCATAGCAACATCAATCTCAGAACATAGTGGATACTAGGGATCAAACCCTAACAAAACTAACTCGATTACATGATAAATCTCATCCAACCCATCATCGTCCAGCATGCCAACGATGGAATTACTCATGCACGGAGGTGAGCATCATGAAATTGGTGATGGAGGAAGGTTGATGATGACGATGGCGACGGATTCCCCTCTCCGGAGCCCCGAACGGACTCCAGATCAGCCCTCCCGACAGAGTTTAGGGCTTGGTGGCGGCTCCATATCGTAAAATGCAATGAATCCTTCTCTCCTATTTTTTCTCTCCGAAAGTGAATATATGGAGTTGGAGTTGAGGTCGGTGGAGCATCAGGGGGCCCACGAGGTAGGGCGTGCGCCCAGGGGGGTAGGCGCCCCCCTCGTGGATAGGGTGTGGGCCCCCTGACGGATCATAACACATAATAGGTGAATATAGACTTGCAAGATAGGATCAAGAACTCACATATATTCATGAAAACATAATAGGTTCAGAGCTGAAATCATGGCACTCGAGCCCTAGTGACAAGCATTAAGCATAGGAAAGTCATAGCAACATCAATCTCAGAACATAGTGGATACTAGGGATCAAACCCTAACAAAACTAACTCGATTACTATGTTGTTATAACATAGGGTTAACGGATCATAACACATAATAGGTGAATATAGACTTGCAAGATAGGATCAAGAACTCACATATATTCATGAAAACATAATAGGTTCAGAGCTGAAATCATGGCACTCGAGCCCTAGTGACAAGCATTAAGCATAGGAAAGTCATAGCAACATCAATCTCAGAACATAGTGGATACTAGGGATCAAACCCTAACAAAACTAACTCGATTACTATGTTGTTATAACATAGGGTTAACGGATCATAACACATAATAGGTGAATATAGACTTGCAAGATAGGATCAAGAACTCACATATATTCATGAAAACATAATAGGTTCAGAGCTGAAATCATGGCACTCGAGCCCTAGTGACAAGCATTAAGCATAGCAAAGTCATAGCAACATCAATCTCAGAACATAGTGGATACTAGGGATCAAACCCTAACAAAACTAACTCGATTACATGATAAATCTCATCCAACCCATCATCGTCCAGCATGCCAACGATGGAATTACTCATGCACGGAGGTGAGCATCATGAAATTGGTGATGGAGGAAGGTTGATGATGACGATGGCGACGGATTCCCCTCTCCGGAGCCCCGAACGGACTCCAGATCAGCCCTCGCGACAGAGTTTAGGGCTTGGTGGCGGCTCCATATCGTAAAATGCAATGAATCCTTCTCTCCTATTTTCCCCGAAAGTGAATATATGGAGTTGGAGTTGAGGTCGGTGGAGCGTCAGGTGGCCCACGAGGCAGGGGGTGTCCCCCCCTCGTGAACATGGTGTGGGCCCCTTGACGTGGATTCTTCCGCCAGTATTTTTATATATTCCAAAAATAATCTCCATTGATTTTCAGGTCATTCCGAGAACTTTTATTTCTGCACAAAAATAACACCATGGCAATTCTGCTGAAAACATCGTCCGTCCGGGTCAGTTCCATTCAAATCATGCAAGTTAGAGTCCAAAACAAGGGCAAAAGTGTTTGGAAAAGTAGATACGATGGAGATGTATCACGCGCCTCCCCACATGCGCGCCCGCTGCACTTCGTCGGCCCCCGTATGCGCGTCGCCAGGCCGTACGCGTGGTGCTGCACCGTCACGCCTCTGCCGCTAGCCCGCGCCTCGCCCAGCCTCTCTGTGGCCGCCGCCTGCTGTCCCGCTCGCCACGCTGCCCTGCTCCGGCTGCGGCCGTGGCCGCCGGCGCCGGGCCACAACGCCCGCACGGGCAAAGCCCGTAACCCGCATGCCCGCAGCGCCCCTACGCCCGAATGGCCCAGCGCCCGTTTGGCCCTATGGGCCACTGACTAGGGGGCCCCACCCCATAGAACATTAGATAAAAAAGATATAAAAGAAGAATTTAATTATTATTATTATTAATTAATTAGAACAATTAATTAACCTAATTAACCTGTGTTTGTTAATTTAATTAACTAAATAATTTAGTTAACCTAATAGTTAGTTAGTCTATCAATAATGAACGGGCCCCACTTGTCAGTTTAACCCAGTCAACGGTTGGAGTTGACCGATGACATCATGCTGACACAATATATATTTTCAAATTAAAATAATTTCAGAAATTGATTAAAACTTTGAAAATCAATATTAAATAATCCATAACTCGGATGAAAATACTTTGTACATGAAAGTTGCTCAATACAACGAGACAAATCCGAATACGCAACCCGTTCGTTCGCCACACGCCCCTAGCATAGAAAACATGCTACTTTTTCCCTCCGGTTCATCTGTCTGAAAACGCGAAACATCGGGGATACTCTCCTGGACATTTTCCCCCCCTTCGCCGGTATCACCCCCTACCGCGTTAAGGCACACGTGGCACTGTTACTTTTCATGTCATGCATAGATATGCATCTGTTTGCATTGTATTCATTGTTTCTTCCCCCTCTTCTCTCAGGTAGACTACGAGACTGACGCCGTTGCTGGTGCCCCGATCGACTACGTTGTTGACGACCCCTCCTTGCCAGAGCAACCAGGCAAGCCCGCCCCCCTTGATCAACCTGCTATCGCCTATTCCTTCTCTCTACTGCTTGCATTAGAGTAGTGTAGCATGTTACTGCTTTCGGTTAATCCTATTCTGATGCATAACCTGTGTTTGCTACTACTATTGTTACCTTTACCTGCAATCCTAAAATGCTTAGTATAGGATGCTAGTATTCCATCAGTGGCCCTACATTCTTTTCTGTCTGCCATGCTATACTATCGGGCCGTGATCACTCGGGAGGTGATTGCTACCTCTTGAGCTTGCGTTGGATTTCCCCGAAGAGGAAGGGATGATGCAGCAGAGTAGCGTAAGTATTTCCCTTAGTTTTTGAGAACCAAGGTATCAATCCAGTAGGAGGCCACGCTCAAGTCCCTCGTACCTGCACAAAACGATACCTACTCACAACCAACGCGATTAGGGGTTGTCAATCCCTTCACGGTCACTTACGAGAGTGAGATCTGATAGATATAATACTTTTGGTATTTTTGGTATAGAGATGCAAAGTGAAAAGTAAAAGGCAAAGTAAAAGGCAAAACAAGATTAAAGTGATGGAGATTGATATGATGAGAATAGACCCGGGGGCCATAGGTTTCACTAGTGGCTTCTCTCAAGAGCATAAGTATTCTACGGTGGGTGAACAAATTACTGTTGAGCAATTGACAGAATTGAGCATAGTTATGAGAATATCTAGGCATGACCATGTATATAGGCATCATGTCCGTGACAAGTAGACCGAAACGATTCTGCATCTACTACTATTACTCCACTCATCGACCACTATCCAGCATGCATCTAGAGTATTAAGTTAAAAATAGAGTAACGCCTTAAGCAAGATGACATGATGTAGAGAGATAAATTCATGCAATATGAAATAAACCCCATCTTGTTATCCTCGATGGCAATGATACAATACATGCCTTGCCGCCCCTTCTGTCACCAGGAAAGGACACCGCAAGATCGAACCCAAAGCTAAGCACTTCTCCCATGGCAAGAACTACCAATCTAGTTGGCCAAACCAAACGGATAATTCGAAGAGACTTGCAAAGATAACTAATCATACATAAAAGAATTCAGAGAAGATTCAAATATTATTCATAGATAGACTTGATCATAAACCCACAATTCATCGGTCTCAACAAACACACCGCAAAAAGAAGATTACATCGAATAGATCTCCACAAGAGAGGGGGAGAACTTTGTATTGAGATCCAAAAAGAGAGAAGAAGCCATCTAGCTACTAACTATGGACCCGAAGGTCTGAGGTAAACTACTCACACTTCATCGGAGAGGCTATGATGATGTAGAAACCCTCCGTCATGACGGCCCTCTCCGGCAGAGCTCCGGAACAGGCCCCAAGATGGGATCTCCTGGATACAGAAATTTGCGGCGGTGGAATTAGGTTTTTGGCTCCTGTTCTGATCGTTTGGGGGTACGTAGGTATATATAGGAGGAAGGAGTACGTCGGTGGAGCACCGAGGGGGCCACGAGGCAGGGGCACGCCCTAGGGGGGCGCCCCCACCCTCGTGACCGCCTCTTTGACTCCTTGGAGTAGGGTCCAAGTCTCCTGGATCACGTTCGGTGAGAAAATCACATTCCCGAAGGTTTTATTCCGTTTGGACTCCGTTTGATATTCTGTTTCTCCGAAATACTGAAATACGCAAAAAAACAGCAATTCTGGGCTGGGCCTCTGGTTAATAGGTTAGTCCCAAAAATAATATAAAAGTGGAAAATAAAGCCCAATATAGTCCAAAACAGTAGATAATATAGCATGGAGCAATCTAAAATTATAGATACGTTGGAGACGTATCAGGCATCCCTAAGCTTAATTCCTGCTCGTCATTGAGTAGGTAAATGATAAAAAGAGAATTTTTGATGCGGAGTGCTACTTGGCATAATTTCAATGCAAATCTTCTTAATTGTGATATGAATATTCAGATTCGAAAGATTCAAGACAAAAGTTTATATTGACATAAAAATAATAATACTTCAAGCATACTAACAAAGCAATTATGTCTTCTCAAAATAACATGGCCAAAGAAAGTTATCCCTACAAAATCATATAGTCTGTCTATGCTCTATCTTCACCACACAAAGTATTTAAATCATGCACAACCCCGATGACAAGCCAAGCAATTGTTTCATACTCTAACTTTTTCAAAACTTTTTCAATCTTCACGCAATACATGAGCGTGAGCCATGGATATAGCACTATAGGTGGGATAGAATGGTGGTTGTGGAGAAGACAAAATGGAGAAGATAGTCTCACATCAACTAGGCGTATCAATGGGCTATGGAGATGCCCATCAATAGATATCAATGTGAGTGAGTAGGGATTGCCATGCAACGGATGCACTAGAGCTATAAGTATATGAAAGCTCATCAAAAAGAAACTAAGTGGGTGTGCATCCAACTTTCTTGCTCATGAAGACCTAGGGCAATTTGAGGAAGCCCATCATTGGAATATACAAGCCAAGTTCAATAATGTAAAATTCCCACTAGTATATGAAAGTTATAACATGAAAGACTCTCTACTATGAAGATCATGGTGCTACTTTGAAGCACAAGTGTGGTAAAAGGATAGTATCAAACTTTTCTTAGTATTCAACGCACTCAAAAGAAAGTTTCACTAATCTTGAATACCAAGCATATTATTATTAAGCAAACTACCATGCTATTAAGAGACTCTCAAAATAATTTAAGTGAAGCATGAGAGATCAATAGTTTCTCTAAAATAAATCCACCACCGTGCTCTAAAAGATCTAAGTGAAGGACATAGAGCAAAATTATAACGCTCAAAAGATATAAGTGAAGCACATAGAGCAAAACTACATAGCTCAAAAGATATAAGTGAAGCACATAGAGTATTCTATCAAATTTTAATTCATGTATGGCTCTCTCAAAAGGTGTGTACAGCAAGGATGATTGTGGTATACTAAAACACAAAGACAAAAATAATACAAGACGCTCCAAGCAAAACACATATCATGTTGGTGAATAAAAATATAGCTCCAAGTAAATTACCGATGGAAGTGGACAAAAGAGGGGATGCCTTCCGGGGCATCCCCAAGCTTTGACTTTTTGGTGTCCTTGGATTATCTTAGGGGTGCCATAGGCATCCCCAAGCTTAGGCTCTTGCCACTCCTTGTTCCATAATCCATCAAAAGAATTCACCCAAAACTTGAAAACTTCACAACACAAAACTTAAAGTAGAAAACTTGTGAGCTCCGTTAGCGAAATAAAACAAAAGACCACTTCAAGGTACTGTAATGAACTCATTCTTTATTTATATTGGTGTTAAACCTACTGTATTCCAACTTCTATATGGATTATAAACTATTTTACTAACCATAGATTCATCAAAATAAGCAAACAACACACGAAAAACAGAATCTGTCAAAACAGAACAGTTTGTAGTAATCTATAGCTAGCGCAAGATCTGGAACCCCAAAAATTCTAAAATAAATTGCTGGACGTGAGGAATTTATCTATTAATCATCTTAAAAAATAATTAACTAAATATCACTCTTCAAATAAAAATTACAGCAGTTCTTGTGATCGCTAAAGTTTCTGTTTTTTGCAGCAAGTTCAACAAGACTTTCCCCAAGTCTTCCCAACGGTTCTACTTGGCATAAACACTAACTAAATACAAAAAACACAACCAAAACAGAGGCTAAATAATTTATTTATTACTAAACAGGAGCAAAAAGCAAGGAATAAAAATAAAATTGGGTTGCCTCCCAATAAGCGCTATCGTATAACGCCCCTAGCTAGGCATAAAAGCGAGGATTGATCTAGGTATTGCCATCTTTGGTAGGAAATCCATAAGTGGCTCTCATGATAGTTTCATATGACAATTTTATTTTCTTTCTTGGAAAGTGTTCCATGCCCTTTTTAATGGAAATTGAAATCTAATATTCCCTTCCTTCATATCAATAATCGCACCAACCGTTCTAAGGAAAGGTCTACCAAGAATAATAGGGCAAGAAGGATTGCAATCTATATCAAGAACAATGAAATCTACGGGCACATAATTTCTATTTTCAACAATAAGAACATCATTAATCCTTCCCATAGGTTTCTTAATAGTAGAATCCGCAAGATGCAAGTTTAGAGAGCAATCATCAAAATTGCGGAAATCTAGCAAATCACAGAAAGTTTTGGGGATAGTGGAGACACTAGCACCAAAATCACACAAAGCATAAAACTCATGATCTTTAATTTTAATTTTAATAGTTGGTTCCCACTCATCATAGAGTTTTCTAGGGATAGAAACTTTCAACTCAAGTTTTTCTTCATAAGATTGCATCAAGGCATCAACAATATGTCCGGTGAAGGCTTTCTTTTGACTATAAGCATGTGGAGAATTTAACACGGATTGCAACAAGGAAATACAATCAATTAAAGAGAAAATTTCATAATTAAATTCCTTGAAATCCAATATAGTTGGTTTAGCAACATCTAGATTTTTATTTCTTTCAATCCCACTTTCACCAATTTCATCATAAAGATCTAAATACTCCGAATTTTTAGAACGCCTTCTAGGTAAAGGAAGATCATATTCAGTTTCATCAAGATTCATATTGCAAAACAAGATTTAATAGGAGACACATCAATAACTTTTAGATCTTCATCTTGATTTTCATAGGAATTGGAAGAACACGCTTTAATAAAGGCATCTTTGGAAGCACGCATCCTAGCGGTTCTTTCCTTGCACTCATCAATGGAAATTCTCATGGATTTGAGAGACTCATTGATATCATGCTTAGGAGGAATAGATCTAAGCTTTAAAGAATCAATCTCAAGAGAAATTCTATCAACGTTCCTAGCCAAATCATCAACTTTAAGCAATTTCTCTTCAAGCAAAGAATTAAAATTATTTTGTGAATTCATAAACTCTTTGACACTATTCTCAAATTCAGAGGGCATCTTATTATAATTTCCATAAGAGTTGTTGTAGGAATTCTCATAATTATTAGAAGGATTACTAGGATATGGCCTAGGATTAAAATTCCCTCTATAAGCGTTGTTACCAAAATTATTCCTACCAACAAAATTCACATCCATAGATTCATGTTTATTCTCAATCAAAGTAGACAAAGGCATATCATTAGGATCAGAAGAAACACTCTTAGTAGCAAATAATTTCATAAGTTCATCCATCTTTCCACTCAAAACATTGATTTCTTCTATCGCATGCACTTTTTTATTAGAAGATCGTTCAGTATGCCATTGAGAATAATTAACCATAATATTATCTAGGAGTTTAGTAGCATCTCCTAAAGTGATTTCCATAAAAGTGCCTCCCGCGGCCGAATATAAAGATTTCTAGAAGAAAAATTCAATCCGGCGTAAATTTTTTGTATAATCATCCACAAATTCAAACCATGAGTAGGGAAATTACGTATCATTAATTTCATTCTCTCCCAAGCTTGGGCAACATGTTCATGATCAAGTTTCTTAAAGTTCATAATATCGTTTCTAAGAGAGATGATCTTAGCAGGAGGGAAATACTCAGTGAAAGTGCTAGTGATCGACTAGAGGGGGGTGAATAGGCGATTTTTATGAAAGTCTTCAAAACATGGAAGTTTCGAAGACAAACGATAGAAATAAACCTATTACCATGCAGCGGAAGGTAGACTACACTAGGCAAACCATAGTCAAGTATTCAATGAAGTGAAAGCGCAATGACTAATAGCAGCTAGGCAGTAAGGATCAGGTAGGAAGATATTGTGAAGCCAATCAGAACAAGTAATCACCTCAGTGAAGCCAAATGGTGATGCAATCGTACAATGACTTCACAAGGACCAACAGTAAGTAAAGGGAAGGGAAGGATGAAACCAGTGACTCGTTGAAGACAATGATTTGTTGGACCAGTTCCAGTTGCTGTGACAACTGTACGTCTCGTTAGGGAGGCTGAGATTCAACTCAGAAGACCTCGTCTTCACCTTATTCCCCTTGAGCTAAGGACACCCAGTCCTCACCAATCACTCTGGTAAGTCTTCAAGGTAGACTTCCAAACCTTCACAGACTTCGTTCACCGGCGATCCACAATGACTCTTGGATGCTCAGAACGCGACGCCTAACCGGCTGGAGGATTCACAGTCCTCAAGTGTAATAAGTCTTCAGATCACACAGACAGGAAGACTTAAGTGATGCCTAACACTCTTTGGCTCTGGGTGTTTAGGGCTTTATCCTCGCAAGGAATTCTCTCTCAAAGGCTTCGAGGTGGGTTGCTCTCAAACGACAAAAGCCGTACTCTAACTCTGAGCAGCCAACCGTTTATGGTTGTAGGGGGTGGGCTATTTATAGCCACTAGGCAACCCGACCTGATTTGTCCGAAATGACCCTGGGTCACTAAGGAACTGACACGTGTTCCAACGGTCAGATTTCAAACACACACGGCAACTTTACTTGGGCTACAAGCAAAGCTGACATATCCAACTCTGGACAAGATTTGCTCTCATAGTCTTCACTCGAAGACATAGGATTTTGGTTAAGCATCACTTCAGTCATTCTGACTGGTTCTCTTGGACCCCACTTAACAGTACGGTGGTTCCTATGACTCAACAAAGAAGAAAAAGAACGATGAAAGAACTAAGTCTTCACGCTCCATAGTCTTCATGCGATGTCTTCTCTTGTCATAGTCTTCAATGTGAATGTCTTCACATACCACCTTTGTCTTCAATGTCTTCTTACATTTTTAGGGGTCATCTGTGGTAGGAAAACCAAATCAATGAGGGACTTCTACCTGTGTTATCTTGCAATTCTCACAAACACATTAGTCCCTCAACTAGGTTTGTCGTCAATACTCCAAAACCAACTAGGGGTGGCACTAGATGCACTTACAATCTCCCCCTTTTTGGTGATTGATGACAAACTAGTTGAAGTTTTCAACGGGGAATATAATATGTGAAATTGTAAAGGATAGGGAATTGTCTTCATAAGTTGCAAGGGCTCCCCCTGAAGATGTGCATATAAGTAATTTGCTTTTGGAATTCAAATGCACATGGCAGGTTGTACTTGTGGAGATCCTCTTCAACTTATGATGACAATTCCTCATGCATGAAAAGTATGTGAAGATAATGACATGCATAATGAAAAATGGACGTCTGCAAAATGATCTAAGTGCGGAATATATCATCGCACATGCAGAATTTATCATCGCATCACAGAATAGCAAATAAGTTGCAGACGACCATCGAGTTTAAGTGTTACAACTCAAAGAACCAAATGTATCAAAATGAGAGTTGTAAACACTAGGCAAAATATAAAGCAACTGCCCATATGGACCTGCTTGAAGACTATCAAACTCATATGCTTCTCCCCCTTTTGTCAGTAAGGACCAAAAAGGTTTGAAGACATAGAGCGTCTACTCGTTCCCATGAGGAGTAGGTGAAGCAGCAAGGTCATCGGTGTTGTTAGGCGGTGCAGACGAGCTCGGGGCATTGTCGATGCGTGCAGAAGTAGGGGGCGGTGAAGTAGCATCGTCTTCGTCATCGATCACTCTGGCATTCATAGTTGCCGCGGAGGAAGAGAACTCAGAGTCATCAAGAGATGGAGTTTGTCGCAGCACAGTCCTTCTTGGAGGTGTTGAGTCAAACTTGAAGCGTTCAGAGAAACCATCCTATTGAAGACCATTCTCAGAGCACATAAGCGTCAGCCCTTTCCATGTACGCCGACAGGTTTCATGGGCAACAAAGGCATTCTTGGTGGCAAGATTGCGAATCCTGTTTACGTCCACCAAGAGGCTTTGCATTTGGCGCTTCAGCCAGTCATGATGCCTATCTTGTTTCTGATGAAGGGCAACCAAAAGCTCTCGGTCATTGAGAACACGGGATCGCTTCTTGGGCCGTTGGGCAATGGTGCTGTCAGTGGCTTCAGTGAGGGCACGATGAGGTGCACGTGTAGTGCCAGCCAGAGGATAAACATGAGAGACTGCTTGAACTCCTTCATTGTTTTGAGAGAAGCTTTGGTTCTCAGCATTCTAAAGACTAAGAGGCTCCTTGGCAGGCTCTGGATAGATGGCTTCAACTGACAGATCAACGTCAGGCAGAAAGATCCGATGATTGCGAGCAGAGGGCTGATAGGTGACAGCTGAGTGTAGTTTGATCAGCCGCATAATCCATGGAGCGTAAAACTTCAAGCCAAAGAGATCAGATCCTGATGCAGCAAGTTGGTGGATGAAGAAGTCTTGTGCATTGAAGCATTTGCCGTGAAGAATATGGAAGACCAAAGTCTTCATTGCACCTTCTAGCTTTGCATGTGGAGAATGCCCTTTGATGGGCCAGAGAGTTCGCCTTATAATGTGATAGATAGTGCGTGGCAGATACTCAAGGTCTTCAACAAAGAACTCCTTAGGATATGCAGCATCTGGAGGCAAAGGCTTCATCATGCTAAGCATCTGACTCATGTTTGGTTCAGGCTTCTGAAAAATGCTCTGCATAGCTGCACTGTGAAGTTGACAACCAGGTTCATAAAGATCTCCTGGAGTGGGCAAACCAGTGAGCTCAGTGATATCAAAGGCTTTGGCTTCGTGATGAACATTGCCGGTCATCCACTCAAGGACCCACATCTTCGGATCTCTATTGTAGCCACGAATATGAAGAGTGGCATAGAATTGGAGCAGCAATTCTTCGTTTCAGTGCTCTTTGTCGGTGATGAACGGCAACAATCCAGACTCTTTGAAGCAATCCAGAGCTTCTTCCAAGCAAGGCAGACCAATTATGGCTTCAGTGTCAAGACGCATATGTGGGAAAATGCGACCTTGATTGTACAGAATGCATGAGTAATAACTGCGTTGCTGATAGCTCTAGAACCGATCAGAAGATATTCTTGCCCTTGAGTAGGGGTTCTTGGCGCTATTGAAGAAGGTTTTATGTGCTTTGAAGCCATTGATATTAAAAGATCCGGGTGCCGATGCAGGACCTAGAAACCTGGGCAACCTTGGTATTGGCTTCTGAACCTGAGGCCTGTGCTCAACGTGATAGTAAAACTGAGGACCAGCAGCAGGCGGAGGAGTCAGAAAAGGCCATTTGACAGTGACAAGTTGGCCATAGTTGAATGCTTGCTCGATAGTGTGTGGCCTTGGTGGCGGAACAGGAGCAGTGGCATCAACAGAGGCGTCAGGCTGCACATCTGTTGCAGGTGTATCATTGGCTTCATTGGCCTCTGGCACATTGGTTGCTGCAGGCTCCACATTTGCTTCAGCCATGACTACGTCATTGGCTTCATTTGTGTTGGTGGTGGCAGCCTCAAGATTCTCAACCTCCACTTGATGAGCTGGAGGGTCGGGCACAGACATGTTCACTTCAGGAACAACTTCTTCAGAGTTTGGGGTGTAGGGACACGATCTTCTTGTTTGTCATCGGCTGATGCAGCCGGATTGTCTTCAGCACCTTTGGCTTCAGACTCAGAGACAGTCACAGTAGGAGTGGCATCTGGAAACACTTGACGTGCAATAGATTGGTGGTGCACTTCTGCTTCTGGAACGCTCGGAAGAGGGACTTGAGACCTTGGTCCTTTGCGAAGCCTGTGTAGCGTTGGCGACACCTGTGGAGATGGAGTTGGTTGGGCCTCAAAGTCATCCTCTTCTTGCACTGATGGGGTTGCTTGGGGAGAGCTTGGAGTGTCTTGTCTCTGTGGATGATCAGCCCACGATGCATCCTGAGCAGTTGGCGTTAGAGGACGAGCAATGCTGATGAGTTCGCTGTGTGTAAGCACAGGCGATGATACCAGTTGGTGCTCGATCTGAGGAAGGACTTCATCATCTTCAACATTGTCATGGTGACCAATGTCTTCAACAGCGGTGGGGTCAACTCTTCAGCATCAGGAGCCTCTGTGGAAGCAGGCTCATGAACAATCAGTTGGCGCTCGTGGTGTTCAGATGCAGGGCGAACCATTGAGATAGGTTCAACAACTAAGGGCTCTGTGGGAGCAGCCCGATCCTTCTTGGTTTTGCACTTCTTCTTAGAGCGAGCGACATCAGAAGCTTCAGGATTTTTCCTTTTTCTAGCTTCAGCCTCGGCAGTCCTCGTCTTCTTCAGTTCTGAAGCGGTTGACCTAACCTTTGGCTTCGAGCCAGTCATGCTGCTTGGGAAGACTATGCGAGGTTCTTCCTGCCTTGAAGGTGCAGATTGGTCAGTGGAGGGCTTCTTCTTCTTTGCAACCATTCTTGGGTCGGTGCTAGGACGACCAAGAGCCTTGCGCTTCTCAGCCTCATTTTAGCCTTGCACACACTTGTCAGCCAGGCTCTTCATGCGCTCACGAGAACCTTTAGCTTCTTCATGCTTCTTGAGAAAGGCTTCCTTGAGCTCGTGCAGCATAATCTTGAAGTTTTTCACATCTTCCACGCTGAGCTTGGCCATGTGCTTCTTGAACTGAGCTTTCTCAAAGTCGATCTTTTGCTTCAGTTCAACGATGCGCTGAGCTAGACCTAGCTCTGAAGCAATGTCGCCAGTGAAGGGCGACACTGAGGCCAATTGGAAGTTACAGATCTTCAAAGCTGAGGTTGGGCGTGTCAAACCACTCATCAATGAAGTTATGGATGATTGCCACATCAAAGAGAGGCAAATCATTGAAGATCTCTGCTTCTTCCTTGCTCTTGATTAGTTGCTCAAGAGCGTCATCTGCAAGATCTTCATTGCTGGAAAGATCAATGGCGTCATTGCATAGAATAGCAGCAACAGTCAGTGCCTGATCAGTACTCTTTCTCATCTCAGTCTTCTTGGAGATATGTGATAGATCTTCAGACTGCACACTGTCTTCAGGAGGTGCAGTAGACAGTGGCTTTGCCCGTAAGATTTTTGGTGCTGAGGCAGACTTTGAAGCTTTAGCCTTCTTCTGCTTCTGCGGCTTCGGTGGTGCAGGTGCTTCGTCAGATTCAGCATCATCTGCAGGTTGAGCCACGACTGCCCCTTGAACCATAATATGAGTGATGAGACCTTCTAGGTTGTAGAAGGGCCCAACCAGATTGGGTTCAGCTTCTCGTGTGCCATCAGCACGTGGCGCAGAGGGGCCTGGGTTGAAGTCTAATCCTAATGACTTCTTGTTTTCCTTGGCAGAGTTCTGTGCAAACTGATAGTTGCGCTTGAAGAGATTGTCTTCGCGACACCATAATAGAGAGGATGGATCGGCATTAGCAGGCTGAGGTCCACGAAGCATGCATGGGTAAAAGCCTTGAGCAATAGCTTCGGACTGTGATTTTGGGCTGAAGACCTTTGTATGTGATATCTCCCCATGGTCCCTTGATGGCACTCTCCTCAGCATATTCGTCGGTGACGAATCTATACTTGAACCATTCCTTTGCCCAATGTCTTCGAATCCATTGGATTCGGTTCTTGCGTTCTCCATAGGTTTCTTCTGGATCTGACTTGTATTTCTCATATAGATCTGGTGGCAGGTCCTTAGCAGTGTTTCCACGGTGCTGTCTGCCTCCCTTCCTTGTAGATTTCTCTATAGCCATGAACTTCAAACTGAATGGCTTCAACATGTTCAAAGGTTTCAAAGGCTTCCACCTGCGGGTCAAACAGGATCTGGCTTCGGGAGAATTTATATGATGCTGTAAGAATTCTGCAAATCAATGCAGACTATGAGAACCAAGGGATTCTCCCACGGACATGTACCTGTGATAGCATTAAGGTGCGAGGGAAGGGGAAGAGGTCATATGCATTCTCATAAGATTTTGAAGATAAATCAGTTTAGAAGACATTGACCTCATCGTGCGAAGACATTCACTCATAGATAAAGAGTTGGTTCCAGATTTGTACGAATCCACGGATCAGTACAAGTGAGGAATCTAACTACTTTGTGAAGCATAAGTGAACATACTAGGCATATTATGAGATGCAGTATGAAATAGATCCAACTTGTGTGAATAGAAACTTCTTGTGGAAGAAAGTGATGAATCTATAGGATCAAAGGGGCCGTAAAAAGGAAGTTTTATTTACCACACGAAGAACTGCTAGACGGAGTGGAAGAGGAGGCCGAGCAGTTTGATCGTTCGTGCCCTAACTTGGCGACGGAGGACACCTACGGCGACGGTGGAGAAGATGATGTCCGCGGCCGGCGTGAAGACGGCGTCGGAGAGGTCGCGGCAGCTAAGCGCTTTGTCGCCGGCGTCGTCGAGGGCTAGCGGTGGCGCTAGGGTTTGTGCGAGAGTGGAAGAAAGGATAATGACTGTGGTGAGGCGTGTATTTATAGGGACAGGACGACATAGTGTTATTGCACCGGTGCCCCTGGCGATTCACATCTGAAGGACACGTGGCCATCATGCAACATATCGGAGGTTGTTACACGTTCCCACGCATGCCTGGATTGTCGGTTTGTCGTTCCTACTTCTCCGGGTTTCAAGTGAAGAAATTAGCATTGAAAACGGACTTAGTATTTGTCTCTGTATCTTCTGCTGACAAGGACGCAGAGAAGACATTCGACTGTTTCAAGAGAATGCATATGATTTGGACAGATAGAGTTTGAGATAGAAAACATAGAGAGGTTAGGGTCCGATCACATTCACTTAGTTCAAAAGATTCAACAAGAAGACATAGCTATAAGTGAATGTTGTAGAGGACAGAACACTAGTATATATATATATATATGTATGTATATATATGAGAAAGACAATCAAATCAACATAGTGACGATAATCATGAAGACAAGTTGAAAATGAAGACAAACAAAATGTGAAGACATAGCAAATGTAACGCCTTAGGTAAAACACTTCAAACAGAAGAATTTGGTGGTGGCGTTACCCACCGTATAGGAAGTATTAGACCAAGACACGGCACACCATTATCGTGGCGCTCCGAAGTCAAATTCCACATTAATGTATTCACACTTAGAATGTAAGTCTTCATTTATTGAAGATATACTTTACTTCGTGTGTTGCACATCTAAGTCATCAATATGCATAAGTGTTAGGATGTGTGCCTGATCACATGACATTTGAGGATTCCAAGATATTTAGCTCACACCGTAACTTGCAAAATCTCTTCTCATCCAAGGGCTTGGTGAAGATATCTGGCAATTGCTCTTCAGTGTTGACGTGTATGATATCAATATATTCCTTCACAACATGATCTTTGAGAAAGTGATGACGAATTTCAATGTGCTTTGTCTTCGAGTGCAGAACTGGGTTGTTGGCAATCTTGATGGTGCTTTCATTGTCGCAGTAGAGTGGCACTTGCTTCAGATGAATGCCATAGTCTTTGAGTGTTTGCTTCATCCACAGAAGCTGAGCGCAGCAAGATCCAGCAGCAATGTATTCAGATTCAGCAGTGGAGAGAGATACACAGTTCTGCTTCTTTGAAGACCAACATACAAGTGATCATCTCAGAAAATGACATGTGCCTGATGTAGACTTGCGATCCACCTTGTCACCAGCATAATCAGCATCCGAGAATCCAACGAGATCAAACTCTGAGCCCTTTGGATACCATAATCCTAGTGTTCGGGTGTAAGCCAAATATCGAAGAATTCGCTTCACAGCTAAGTGATGTGATTCCTTTGGTGCCGCTTGGAATCGAGCACACATGCAAACACTAAGCATGATATCTGGCCTAGATGCAGATAGATAAAGTAAAGAACCAATCATGGAGAGGTATACCTTTTGATCGAACTCTTTACCATTGTCGTCAGGACCCAGATGATGTCTGGCTGGCATTGGCATCGTGAAGCCTTTGCAGTCTTGCATCCCAAATTTCTTCAGGCAATCTTTGAGGTACTTCTCTTGAGATATGAAGATGGCGTTGCGTTGCTGACGTATTTGAAGACCAAGGAAGAACTTCAGCTCACCCATCATGGACATCTGATATTGCTCTTGCATCATATATCCAAACTCTTCACTGTATTTCTGATTGGTGCAGCCGAAGATAATGTCATCACATATATTTGGCACACAAACAGTTCACCATCATATGTCTTCGTGAAGAGAGTGGGGTCGAGGGAACCAGGTTTGAAGCCTTTGCTCTTCAGGAAGTCTTTGAGTGTGTCATACCAAGCCCGAGGGGCTTGTTTGAGGCCATACAGTGCCTTGTTGAGCTTGTACACCATGTCAGGATGTTTTGGATCTTCAAAGCCAGGCGGTTGTGCAACATACACTTCTTCTTCAATCTTGCCATTGAGAAAAGCACTCTTCACATCCATTTGATATAGAAGAATGTTATGATGATTTGCATAGGCCAGCAGTATGCGTATGGCTTCAAGTCTAGCCACAGGAGCAAATGTTTCATCGAAGTTAATCCCCTCAACTTGAGTGTATCCTTGAGCAATGAGACGAGCTTTGTTTCTGACAACTTGACCATGCTCATCTTGCTTGTTGCGATATATCCATTTGGTGCCTATTATATTGTGCTTGCGAGGATTAGGACGCTTAACCAGTTCCCATACATTATTCAGCTCAAATTGTTGAAGCTCTTCTTGCATAGCTTGAATCCATTCAGGTTCCATGAAGGCTTCTTCAACTTTCTTGGGTTCAGATATTGAGACGAATGCGAAGTTCCCACAGAAATTTGCTAGCTGTGTTGCCCTTGAACGAGTGAGTGGACCTGGTGCATTGATGCTATCAATTATTCTCTCAATCTGTACTTCATTTGCAACACGAGGATGTACAGGACGAAGATTTTGCTCTTGCTGATCATTGTCATCGTTAGAAGGAATGTCTTTAGGCTGAGAATTGTCTTCAGGT
The DNA here is from genome assembly GCF_003073215.2 of Triticum urartu. Lineage (NCBI taxonomy): Eukaryota > Viridiplantae > Streptophyta > Magnoliopsida > Poales > Poaceae > Triticum > Triticum urartu. The sequence goes on along the minus strand of NC_053025.1, from coordinate 576,361,608 downwards.
TGATCAGGTGCAGAGATGATAAGTTCCTCTTCAGGCTGAGCTTCAGAAGGTATGATTTCTCCAGTTCCCATAAGTTTGATTGATTCAGTGGATGGAACTTCATCTAGCACATTTGGCAGGTGCTCTCTTTGCGAGCCATTAGTCTCATCGAACTGCACATCCACTGTTTCAACCACTTTATAGTGAAAAAGGTTGAAGACTCTGTAGGAGTGCGAATCCTTTCCATATCCAAGCATAAAGCCTTCGTGTGCTTTTGGTGCAAATTTTCAAGTGTGATGTGGATCCTTGATCTAGCACCTGGCACCAAATACTCTGAAGTAACTGACATTTGGCTTCTTGCCAGTAAGGAGCTCATAGGATGTCTTGTTCAGAAGCTTGTGAAGATAAACACGGTTGATGATATGGCATGCAGTATCAATGGCTTCAGGCCAGAATTTTCTTGGAGTCTTGTATTCATTAAGCATCGTCCGAGCCATCTCAATAAGTGTTCTGTTCTTGCGTTCAACGACGCCATTCTGCTGTGGCATGTACGGAGCTGAGAATTCATGTGTGATGCCCAAAGTATCAAGATATGTATCCAGGCCAGTGTTCTTGAATTCAGTGCCATTGTCACTTCTGATGTGCTTTATCTTGACGCCATAGTTGTTCATTGCTCGATTGGCGAAGCGTCTGAAGACATCCTGCACTTCAGTCTTGTAGAGGATTATATGCACCCAAGTATATCTTGAATAATCATCAACAATGACAAAGCCATAGAGACAAGCAGTAGTAGTAAGAGTTGAGTAATGAGTGGGACCAAAAAGGTCCATGTGGAGCAGTTCGAAGGGTTGAGTCATTGTCATGATTGTCTTCGAGGGATGCTTGGCCCTCGTCATCTTTCCTGCTTCACAGGCACCGCATAAGTGATCCTTCTTGAACTTGACGCCCTCGATGCCTATGACATGCTTCTTCCTTGCAAGGGTGTGGAGGTTCCTCATGCCAGCATGCCCTAGCCTCCGATGCCAGAGCCAACATTCAGAAGCTTTTGCTAGAAGACATACTGCAAGTTGTGGTCCTGCTGAGAAATCTACCACACACAAATCATCTTTCCGATACCCTTCAAACACTAGAGACTTGTCAGATTCCATTAGAACAAGGCAATGATATTTTCCAAACATCACAATCATGTTTAAATCGCAAAGCATTGAGACAGACATTAAGTTGAAACCAAGGGATTCAACAAGCATGACTTTATCCATGTGTTGATCCTTTGAGATTGCAACTCTACCTAGACCCAATACCTTGATTTTACCAGTGTCAGCAAATGTGATGTGACTTTTTTCAGATGGACGTAAGGTTGAGTCCATGAGAAGGCTTCGCTTGCCAGTCATGTGATTGGTACACCCACTATCAATAATCCATTCTGAAGCAGCTGGTGTCGTACCCTATAGTGCAGTTAGGGGGATAGGCTTCACGAAGAGAATTGTGAAGCAAAAACATTTGATGAGCCAGTGGATTATGAAAGCTTAGATCAAGATTAGGACTGATAGGGCAAGTAGCAAGCGACTCAGGAACAAAGTACATAATAAGACCATTTGGGCATTTGATCTTCCGCCCTACAAGATGTTTAAGGTCCCCAGCAATAGCGTCAGACAATTTTGGTTTTTGGCTGGAGACCTTTCCCTGCAAAAGAGAGTTAAGCTTTCTTAGCCACCCACATCTTCAAGGGTGGCTTCGAAGCAATGAGTCTAAGTGCAGCATCTGAGAACTTTGGCTTTGGAGCCCTGTCGGTGTACTAGAGTAGGGGTACCCTATTATCCCGAACTTGTGCACGGGCAGTCGCAGCATCCTGCGGCAAGGCTTGTCAGGTGACCGCCAAGGTCCTCCGTGGTTCCCCTGGAGCCATTCAAGGAGACAAGACCCCGGCAAGAGGAGCTTGCCGGGAAGGCCAACCAAGGCATATCAAAGCCAAGGAGACAAGACCCCGGCAAGAGGAGCTTGCCGGGAAGGCCAACCAAGGCATCTCAAGGAACTTGCCGCGACGCGCCACACGTCCCGGCAAGGCCCGGTGAGCGACAAGCTCCCGGACGCGGCAAGACAACGACCGCGGCAAGGCGCTTGCCGCGGCAAGCCACCACTCTGTGTCCGCGCTCCAGCACATCCACCAACGTGTTGCTCTGGGACCCTTCCAGGCGTATGTGGCGGGAGGCTGTGCAGCCAGCGGTACGCGGTGGCAAGCAGCGCTGGAAGGATTGCCATCGTGGCGAGCGGTGGCGTCCCTGGCGGTCCCTTTTTGCACTATTCAGGCGACACAGACGGGCATTTAATGCCCTTGTTCCCTGCCGTCAGGGTTAGGTATGATACACTGTAGCAGGTAGCTGTACCAACCGCAGAACCATTCCATTTTTACCCTTGTCTACGTTGCCACCTGTCGGTGACCCCTTGAGCATATAAAAGGAGGCCCATGTGCAACATAGGGGGGGTTCGAACTCTCACGCTCGGTCTCGTTAGCTTCTGGAGTGTACTGTAGCACTCCGCGCTCCCGAGCAAGAACTCAATACAAACCACAAAGCAGGAGTAGTGTTTTACGCATCCGTGCGGCCCGAACCTGGCTAAACCGCTCGTGTGCTTCACCTCGATCCGCTCTTCGTGCGACCCCCGCCCCCGCCGAACCAAAAGGGATCCGGCCCGCCGGTCCCATAGGTGCCCGTGGATCAGTGCCCCGGCATCTTTGGCGACCCCGGCAAGAGGAGCTTGCCAGGAAGGCCAACCAAGGCATCTCAAGGAACTTGCCGCGACGCGCCACACGTCCCGGCAAGGCCCGGTGAGCGACAAGCTCCCGGACGCGGCAAGACAACGACCGCGGCAAGGCGCTTGCCACGGCAAGCCACCACTCTGTGTCCACACTCCAGCACATACACCAACGTGTCGCTCTGGGACCCTTCCAGGCGTACATGGCGGGAGGCTGTGCAGCCAGCGGTACACGGTGGCAAGCAGCGCTGGCAAGATTGCCATCGTGGCGAGCGGTGGCGTCCCTGGCGGTCCCTTTTTGCACTATTCAGGCGACACAGATGGGCATTTAATGCCCTTGTTCCCTGCCGTCAGGGCTAGGTATGATACACTGTAGCAGGTAGCTGTACCAACCGCAGCACCTTTCCATTTTTACCCTTGTCTACGTTGCCACCTGTCGGTGACCCCTTGAGCATATAAAAGGAGGCCCATGCGCAACATAGGGGGGGGGTTCAAACTCTCACGCTCGGTCTCGTTAGCTGCTGGAGTGTACTGTAGCACTCCGCGCTCCCGAGCAAGAACTCAACACAAACCACAAAGCAGGAGCAGGGTTTTACGCATGTGCGGCCCGAACCTGGGTAAACCGCTCGTGTGTTTCGCCTCGATCCGCTCTTCGTGCGACCTCCGCCCCCGCCGAACCGAAAGGGACTCGGCCCGCCGGTCCCATAGGTGCCCGTGGATCAGTGCCCCGGCATCTTTGGCGCGCCAGGGAGGGGCCTCGAGGTTGTGTGAACCAGATCCGGTGTTCACACGAGCTAGATCTTCATCATCTTCATCGACATGCCGCCGAAGAAGAGGGCTTCGGAGGCGGCTGCTCCGTCCGCGCCGAACCCACCACCGTCGGAGCAAACGGCTGATGGGGCAGACGCCGGCGGAAGAACGGGCGTCGACGAGGGAGCTCACGGTGCTGCCAGGTCCAAGGACAAGGCTGCGCTGCCCATCGGCGGCGTAGCCGGCTCCCACAACGACCGGGCGCACTCCAAGACCTCAGCGTCCGTAGATGCACCGCGCCCATCTCATGAGGCGCGGGACCGGCAGCGTCATGGTACTCATGGTACCATGCGTTTGCTGGACCAAGATCGAGCTGGTGGATCACGGAGTGCTCAGGACCAGCATGCACGCCAACATGCTGGCACGAGCGAGGCACGGTCGCCTGGACGGGATACTGCTCCTTCTAACATAGTTAGAAGTCCGAGCATATCCCACTCCTCGCACCGTTTGCCACCGCCACCCGCCACTTCAGCAGAAGCTTTGGCGCGAGCTCAATTGCTCCTAGACTACCCTCCAACGGCAGACAAGATCGACGACTGGAGGGCCACCATTCAGAGCCTCATCGGCTTCGCCAACGGCGACACTCAATGGCAGCCGAGCACGTCGCAGCCGCGGCAAGTCAGCCAGGCACGAGCCGATGGCGACAAGACCGGTGGGGGTGCAACCACTGTGCACTCTCCGCCCCGAAGGCCAAGATCACCGACTCGCCGGATCCACCTCGACAGCGACTCCACCGCGTCATCAGATCCACGAGCTCGTCGCGATCAGCGCCAAGTTCTTCACGAACGACAGCAAGAAGACGCTCGTACTCGCATCGAGCGCCGAAGAGAAGCGCGACATCAATCAGACCAGCGCGCTGGGCCCTCTGTCGACATGCATGCACCAGGGGAACCAGGCGGCTTGCCGTACACGGTAGGTTGCCCTGCGTTTACTCGTGAGCTACGGCAAGTCCAGTGGCCCAGCACGAAGAATTTCAAGCCAGATGTACCAGAGAAGTACGACGACAAGTCGCATCCGTCGGAGTTCCTCAGCATCTACACCATTGTGGTGCAGGCTGCCGGGGGGCGGGACGACAAGATCCTTGCCAACTACTTCCCGCTGGTGCTCAAGCCCAACGTCAGGTCCTGGCTCATGCACTTGCCGGACAGCTCCATATCTTCCTGGGCAGACCTATGCCATCAGTTTGTTGGCGCCTTTACAGGCGGCCACAAACCTCATGGCCAAGAGAGTGACCTTCATCTGCTCACCCAGAAGGAAGGAGAGCCCCTGCGCAAGTACATTCAAAGATTCAGCCGTGTACAGCACAACATCCCAGATGTCCACCCTGCCGCGGTCATCAGCGCGTTCCATCAGAACGTGCGTAACCGCAGGATGCGGGAGGAGATGGCGATGTGCAAGATCAGAGACGTCAGTGAGCTGTATGCCCTGGCTGACAAGTGTGCACGTGCTGAAGAAGGGAGGAAACTCCCCGGAGAGAATGCAGGAGCAGGAGGATCTGACAGTGAGGATGCTGCCCCGGCAAAGATAAACCGGCGGCGGAACAACAGGAAGAAGAAAGGCAAAGATGTGCTAGTCGTGGAGCAGTCCGACAACGAAGGTGGCGCCAAGAAAGCCAAGGCTGGTAGCTCCGGCAAGGAGATTGCCGCATGCACCAACTGCCAGGCTGTGGCGGTCGCCGACAAGCAGGACGGCACCGACAAGCAGTACTGCAAGATCCACCGCACCAAGGGCCATGACCTCCAGAGCTGCAAGAAGGTCGAGAAGCTTGTCCAGCAGCAAAAGGCTGAATACGAGCGACGTGACAAGGAGAGGGCCCAAGGAGGCGCTGGAGAATCCGGCAAGAAGCACGCTGGCTGGGGAGGACGCCGCGGCAAGGCCAAGCAACGGCAAGGAGACAGACCTCCCCGCGGCCGCGACAAGGATGAAGATGACGACGACGACGAAGACATGGATGATGTCGAGACCAGTGAGCAGGAGTTCCAGAAAGCCACAGAGGTCTTGTGCGTTGACGGCGGTGCTTCTCTGCATACTTCGCACCGCCAACTCAAACAGTGGGTGCGGGAAGTCAATGCGGCGGAACCACCTGTCGAGTCACGCAAGCTTCTGAAATGGTCCAGCACGCCTATCATCTTCGATATTGAGGACCACCCTGATCGCACAACTGCGCTCGGGTGCTTGCCGATGTTGGTTTCACCAACTATCCGCAACCTCAAGGTCACTAAGATGCTAGTTGACGACGGGGCTGGCTTGAACTTGATCTCCTCCACTGTACTCCAGAAACTCCAGATCCCTGACAGCAAGCTTGAAGAGACCGGCACATTCCAAGGAATCAACCCGGGAAGGAGCAAGCCGAAGGGGAAGGTCACGTTGCCAGTAACATTTGGCAGTGAGTTGAACTTCAGGACTGAGAGGGTCACTTTTGACGTCGCCGATTTTCCATTGCCTTACAATGGGATACTCGGCCGTCCAGCACTCGCCAAGTTCATGGCAGCCTCTCACTATGCATACAACATCCTGAAGATGCCAGGCCCGATAAGCGTCATCTCTGTCCCTAGCGACAAGAAGGATGCTCTTATCTGCGCCGACAAGATCTACCGGGAAGCGGCAGCCGCAGCAGATCGCAAGTCACCTGCCGCTGAAGCTCCCGGGGGGGAAGAAGAAGACCAAGTCCGGCAAGAGTTCTGATGCCCACTCTGGCAAGCGCACCTCTTCGGAGTGCTGCGCTGCTGTCGAGGACGTACCATCGAGCTCCACCGACAAGTGTAAGAAGGCAATGGCAGCTCCGCCAAAGACCTAGAAGGTGTCCGCCAAGGACGACGGCACTGGTGGTACCTTCACCATCAGTGCCACTCTCGACCCTAAATAGGAAAGCGCGCTCATTGCTTTCCTGCGGGCGAACGTCGACGTGTTTGCGTGGCAACCGTCCGACCTCCCCGGTGTTCCCAGGAAAGTAATTGAGCACCATCTTGCCGTTTGTCCTCATGCGCGGCCCGTCAAGCAGAAGGTCAGGAAGCAAGCAGTGGAGCGCCAAGAATTCATCACAGAAGAGATCAAGAAGTTGGAAGCAGCAGGCCTTGTCAGAGGAGTGCTCCATCCTACGTGGTTGGCCAATCCTGTAGTCGTGCGCAAGGCGAACGAGAAATGGAGACTTTGTATCGACTTTACCGATGTTAACAAAGCTTTTCCCAAAGACCCATTTCCTTTGCCGCGCATTGACCAGATTGTTGACTCCACGGCCGGATGTGACTTGCTTTCATTTCTTGACGCATACTCAGGATACCATCAGATCTTCATGGCAGAAGAGGATGAGGAGAAGACCGCATTCATTACTCCATGTGGCACGTACTGTTTCATACGGATGCCTTTCGGTTTAAAGAATGCTGGTTCAACATTTGCAAGGGTAGTCCATGTCGCTCTGGAGCCACAAATGCACAGAAATGTGGAAGCCTACATGGATGACATAGTGGTCAAGAGCAAGGACAAGGCAACTCTGGTTCAAGACTTAGACGAGACCTTTGCAAATCTGCGCAAGATCAGCCTCAAGCTCAAACCCCGAGAAGTGTGTGTTTGGAGTCCCTTCCGGCAAGCTTCTCGGGTTCTTCGTGTCTCAGCGGGGAATCGAAGCCAATCCCGACAAGATCAAGGCCATTGAGCAGATTGAAGCACCGAAGCGCGTCAAGGATGTACAAAGACTTGCCGGTTGCGTGGCTGCTCTCAGCAGGTTTATCTCTAGGTCTGCTGAGCGCGCCCTGCCGTTTTTCAAAATATTGAAAAAGGCAGGTCCAATGAAATGGACTCCGGAAGCGGAGGCTGCGCTACAAGACTTGAAGAGATACCTGTCCTCCGCTCCAACACTTGTCGCACCTAAGCCACAAGAGAAGTTGCTGCTATATATAGCGGCAACCAATCAAGTGGTTAGTGCTGCGTTAGTGGCAGAGAGGGAGGCAGATGATGAGCCAGCAACCACGGCAAACGCATCCAGCGACAAGCAGGGGGCTTCCCCGACAAGCTCTGGTCCCGACAAGGATGAATCTGCGCAGACGCACGAGGAGATACAGAAGAGAATGGTACAGCGCCTAGTTTACTTTGTCAGTTCCCTTCTGCAGGGGGCTAGGACAAGGTACTCTGGCGTGCAGAAATTGCTTTTCGGCCTTCTAATGGCCTCGAGAAAGCTGCGCCATTACTTCCAAGCACATGAGATCACAGTTGTCACTCGCTTTCCGATGAAGAGGATACTACAGAATCCAGAAGCGACAGGCAGTATTGTTGAGTGGGCACTGGAACTGTCAAGCTTTGGCCTCAAGTTTGAGAGTACTTCAACTATCCAAAGCAGAGCATTGGCAGAATTCATAGCAGAATGGACGCCAACACGAGATGAAGAAATTCCAGAAACGAGCATCCCCGGCGAGGAAGCAAGCAAAGAGTGGCTGATGTACTTTGATGGTGCCTTTTCGCTGCAAGGCGCCGGCGCTGGCGTACTGCTTGTCGCACCCACCGGAGAGCACCTCAAGTATGTAGTCCAGATGCACTTTCCCAAGGAGCAAGCAACAAACAATACTGCAGAGTATGAAGGCTTGCTTGCCGGTCTCAGGATTGCGGCAGACCTTGGGATCAAGAAGCTCATTGTCAGGGGTGACTCACAGCTTGTCGTCCGCCAAGTAAACAAGAGCTATCAGAGTCCGTTGATGGAAGCCTACGTCGACGAAGTGAGAAAGCTAGAAGAGCACTTTGACGGCCTGCAAATGGAGCATGTTCCAAGAGCTCAGAACGACATTGCCGATGGCCTATCAAAGTGCGCAGCACTTAAGTTACCTGTGGAACCAGGGATCTTTGTGCTCAAGCTGACTCAACCGTCCGTAACGCCATCAACTGGACAGAGCAAGAAGAGGAAATTGTCGGGGAACGTCAAGCTCCGGCAGAGCCGCAGGTTCTCGCCGTAGAAGCGGATGTTCCCGCAGCAGCTGGGATCAACGCCAAGAGTGCTGAGGAGCAGTCTGCTCCGGCAAGCCCTAGGGTTTGTTCCGTTGAAGCACAAACTCCCGAAAAGTTTTGCTCCGGCAAGCTCGTCGGGGAACGTCAAGCTCCGGCAGAGCCGCAGGTTCTCGCCGTAGAAGCGGATGTTCCCGCAGCAACAGATTTGCCTTTAGTCCTTGTTGTCGAGCCACAAGCTCCAGCATGGGCACAGCAGATTGTCCGTTTCCTTCAGACAGGAGAACTTCCCGAAGAGCAAGAAGAAGCGGAAAGAGTAGCCCGGCAGTCAAGTATGTACCAGTTTGTCGACAAGACACTGTACAGAAGAAGACTCAACGGTGTGAAATTGAAGTGTATTCACCGGGAAGATGGACAAAAGCTGTTGGCAGAGATACATAGAGGCATATGTGGACACCACATTGGCGCAAGAGCACTTGTCGGCAAAGCATTCCGGCAAGGTTTCTTTTGGCCGACAGCCCTCCAGGATGCAACTGCACAAGTAACCAAGTGTGAAGCATGCCAGTTCCATTCCAAGCAGATACACCAACCAGCTCAAACTCTCCAGACGATCCCTTTATCCTAGCCATTTTCGGTCTGGTGGCTCGACATCCTCGGCCCCTTTCCCCGAGCAGTCGGGGGCTTTGAGTACTTGTACGTTGCAATCGACAAGTTCACAAAGTGGCCGGAAGTGGAACCAGTGAGGAAGGTGACAGCACAGTCAGCAGTCAAGTTCTTCAGGTCGATTGTTTGCCGCTTCGGGATCCCTAACAGGATAATCACCGACAACGGTACGCAATTCACGAGCCGCACCTTCATGTAGTACGTCCAAGATCTTGGCGCCAAGGTCTGCTTCGCTTCTGTTGCTCACCCGAGAAGCAACGGTCAAGCAGAGAGGGCAAATGCTGAAGTGCTGCGTGGGCTCAAGACCAGAACTTTCGACAGGCTGCACAAGTGCGGAAGAAACTGGATCGAGGAGCTGTCGGTGGTTCTTTGGTCGATCAGAACGACGCCAAATCGAGCCACTGGCCAGACACCTTTCACTCTAGTCTATGGAGCAGAGGCAGTTATCCCCACAGAACTCGTATACGGGTCACCTCGAGTGCTCGCTTATGATGAGCTCGAGCAAGAGCAGCTGCGACAAGATGACGCGCTGCTCCTTGAGGAAGACCGTCTTCAGGCTGCTGCGCGAGCTGCTCGCTACCAGCAAGCTTTGTGCTGCTACCATAGCCGCAAAGTTAACGCCAGAAGTCTCGAGGAAGGCGACCTTGTTCTTCGGCGTGTTCAGTCCGCCAAGAATTCCAACAAGTTGACGCCGAAGTGGGAAGGCCCTTACCGGGTGAAACGAGTCACTAGGCCTGGCGCTGTCCGCCTTGAGACCGAAGATGGCATTCCGGTGAGCAACTCCTGGAACATTGAGCATCTTCGTAAGTTTTACCCGTAAGGCGTGGTTGCCGGAACCTGTTCCGGCAACCACCTTTTGTACAAGTCTTGCCGCTATTGCATGTAATCCTTTGTACAAAGCCAGGCGCAGACCCCGTGCATAAGTAAAGTTCATGTGCTACGCACATCTTGTCAATTTCATGCTTTCTATTTTTTGCATGTGTTATCTGACACTTTGTGCAGCACCTACTCCCCGGTAAGCAATAACGAGCCATAAGGCTCCATGTCTTTATTTTCTCCTCTTTCTTTTTTCTCAAGGAAAGGAAGGTTCCCTCGCCCACAAGTTTGCTGGGGGGAAAGGAGAAGATAATGGTATGGGCCAGGCGTCGTTCAAGAAAGTTTCGCCTTGCCGGGAAGCAAACAACAGAAAAGCTAAGTTGCCAAAGTTTGAGCAATTAGATTTTTTAAAATTTTAAAGTTATCTCCCTTGAACGACCGCACTTTGTATGGAAAACCTGTGCACGGAGGAACCAACTCATAGCTAGTTGCGCCCTTACTTTGTTTCGAGTCCGCTCAACAACTTAAGTGAGATGCAACTAGTTGGGACAAGGTTTCTTGTCAGTAGCGGCACCGCCAGCAGGCTACTGACGTCCCGCACTCAGCGCTCGCGGCTCAGGTGCCTGCACCGGCAAGTTCCCTAAAAGCGTAGGGTAAAAAGACATACAAAGGGAGGAATCAAGTAAAGGGAATAACATTGCAATCATTACCCAGAATAAAGTTATATTACAAAGATAGCTTGTTGCAGCTCTAACAGATTGTTTTCATAACATGATAAACAGCGACAAGGAAAGAAGAAATGGGCGGCCTAATATACACGATCGCCCTCGACCCTCTTGATCCCGCTCACCTTGTCCACAATGGGTGCGACAAGGGCCTTGAGCGCCTCCAGATCAGCATCCGGTGGCAGGGTCTTGAGGACGTTGGTGAGGTTGAGGCCCGGATTGCGGAAGGCCACCTTCACCAACACTTTCTGAAGAGCTCCCGCGCAGATCTTGCGTGACTCGTCAGCCAGCTGCTTTGGGATCCTCTCCCGGAGTCGCTGGAGGGCCGTCGCCACGCCCTTGAAGAATAAGACGAGCTTGGCGCTGGGTTGGAGGTTCTCGTCGGAGGGATACCCGAGGTCCTCCATCCCCAGCTGCGCCAGCTCCTTGTCAATATCTGCGGCAGCACTCACGAGGCTCTCCGTCCAGTGCTCCACATTCTCCCTGAAGGCATTCTGGGTGGCGGCAACACTTTCCAGCAGCGCCTTGTCGGCCTTGATCTCTTCCTTCAAGGCCGCCTCCTGCTTCTTGGCGCCGTCCAACGTCTTGGTCAAAGCGGTCAACTTCGACTCAAGATCTGCATTGGAGTCCTTGGCGGCGCTGAGCTCTTTGCCCTTCTCGGCGAGATCGACCTCCAGCTGCGCCACCTTCGTCTCCAACTCCTTCTTGGCGGCCTCGGCGGCGGCGGCAGCGTCCTCTGCTTGCTTGAGGGCTCCACCGAGTTTTTCCCCGCGCGCGGCAAGCTCCTCCTCGTGGGCGTCAAGATTGACCTTCCGCTGCGCCAGCTCGCCCTCTTCCGCGGATAGCTTCACAGCGGCAAGTCGCTGTTGCTCTTCGACTTCGGCCTTCTCGAGGAAGAAGACCTTCTGCGCTTCGGTGAGCTGCTCCCGCTCCTCCGCCAGGGATCGGAGGGCTTCCCGGTGGAAACCCCCGAGCTTTTCCGCGCGCTTCTCGATATCTGCTCCTGCCTTCGCGACAAGCGCCTCGCGGGATTCCAGCTTGGCTTGCCGCGCGCGGTAGAGCGACATCAACTTCCGCAGCAGCCGCTCTTCTTCGGGCTCGTTGTTGCTGCTGCTTGGCGCGTCAACCAGCGTCAGCCCCGCGGAGGCGAGCACCTCCCCGTCGAAGATCTCCCCCTCGACCGGCGCCCTGGAGCTTGACGCCCAGGGGAGGTTGATGAAGACGCCTTCGCCGGCCTTCAGGTAGACGCCTGGCTGTGGCTCTTCGGAGCCTGGCGCTGCGGCAGCGGCGGACGGGTCGGCGGTCGGTGTGGCGCCTGGCGCTCCTGCGGCCTCAGGGCTGTCAGTGCGATCGCCAGACCCCTCGCCAGTTGCTGCGGCGGCAGCCTTGGCGGCCTCTGCGCCGGCGGGATCGCCAGCACCGGCTGCTTCTTCGGCGGCAACCTCAGTCTCCATCGGCTCTGTAGCAGATGGGTCTGGCAGCCGAAAAGGGAGAAGAGTCAAGCAAATATTCAACAAGAAGAAGAACCCAAGGGAAGCCTTGCAGTGAAAGGATTACCTGTGCCGGGTTCTGCAGTCGTGGTCTCCGCCGTCAGGGGGCCGCTGGTGTTGTCCCTTGCTGGAAAACCCTCCCTTGCCGGAGACTTCTCCCTTACCGGAAAACTCTCCCTTGCCGGAGGGCTCTCTCTTGTCGGGGGATTCTCCCTTGGCTCCTGGTGAGGCTGCTCTGCTCCTACACAAACCAGCAGTCAAATATCAGCAAAGACAGAGTATCCATGCGCACCTCACAAGCGGAAAGCAAACCATATACTTACGCTGGGGGCTGCTCTGGAGAAAAGTTGCCGGGTCCGGCAAGGTTGTCTCGGGCGCACCTCCTGCTGTCACAGTAGGTTCGTCCTCGATGACAATCACCGGGACTTTGGCCCTCTTTGCTACTCTCTGGGCCAGAGTCCTAAAGAGGAACAAGTTCAGAGAAAAGCAAATGAGATACCAGACAAACAGCAAGAATTGAAGAACTACAAGTACAACAAGGGAATCTTACTCTTCTTCTTCCTCCTCGTCGGAGCTGAATGCGGAGAAGTCGAAGTCCGGCTCACGTCCGGCGCGAGGAGGCGGAGGGGTAGTTTCCCTTGGCCGCTTGACGGGAGCAGTGGCGGTGGTCTGAGACGACCCCGCTCCGGCTGGAGTAGAAGCGGTGGTCCGGAAGGGCCCCGCTCCAGTTGCCGTTGCAGCGTGAGATGCTCCCGCAGCAACAGTGCTTGCCGCGGTGGAGCGTGTCGCGCGGCGCGGTGGCTGTTCACTCGCTTGCCGCTCCGCTACATCACCGGCCTTGCGGAGACGCCTTCTTGGTGGGGATGGAGGCTCTGCTTGCGGCGAGCTGTCTGAAGATGAGGAGGAAGACGAGTTGATCTCCAACGAGCTGCTCGTATCCTTGGCGGGCTCGCTCGACCCGACGCCCTGTCCGGCAAGTTCTTTCTCGCCGGTGGGCTGCCCTCGCTCGGCACGGCTTGCCGCCTCTGCTGCCTCTGCCTCCTCCACGGTGAACCCAAATTCGCCCGCAGCTGCGGCTGCTGCCGCCTCTTCCAGCCTAGTGGCGATGAGTGCCATCTCCGCATCCGTGGTGTCACGGGTGAGGCTGTCCTTCTCGTCGGAGCGGATCGACACTTCTACCAAGTCATCGAAGAACTGCTGCACGACATCATCTGCAGGCTCGTGCCAAGTTGGCACAATTCCATGCGAGTCGCACTCCGGCATCATTGCACAGATGCGGTCGAGCGAGGAATTGTTGCACAACAGAACGACACCCCCCGGCAACCTGAACACTTCGGGATGTTGGGGGTCATACTTGAAGAGCTCCTGGAGCATCGCATTGAGCTCCAGAACTGTGAAGTTGAAGTTGAGGCCCGGCCGCAGCCTCATGATATCCGCCGCATTCTTGAACTCCCAAGTGGGTCTCCCCTATTCCTGCAGGGGGGCGACGCGGCGGCGAAGAAAGTCTGCACCAACAGCGCCTACAGTGAGCCCGGCAAGCCTGAGGCGTAGGATCCGGGTGACAGCAATCTTCAGCCTGTCGTCTTCCGGGGCCACGTCACTCCAATCGCTGCCGCGTGCTACTGGGGTTTGGCGCCGGTGGTGAATGGCTGCGGGTTCTCCTCGTCAATCCAGCACCAGTCTGCTCTCCACTCCTCCCACTTGCCGCGAAATTCTCCCTCCAGATAGGTTTCCTTCTTGCCGGCCCTTGAGATCCAGGCGATTCCGCCGGACAAAGGCTCTCCTCTCTCTACCCGGGGGATAAAGAAATGGCGAAAGAGGGCTACATTGGGATGGACTCCGACAAAGTTTTCGCAGAGATGTGCGAAAACTGCCATGGTCAGAACGGCATTGGGGGTGAAGTCAAGGAGGTGGAATCCGTAGGTATTCATGATGTCGCAGAAGAATTCAAAGAAAGGCGGGCAGAGCCCGCAGTAGAAGAACAAAGCGAAGAAAGGGTATCCATTTGGAGCCTTCTTCCAAGCGGCGGCGGGGAGTACCTTCATGCGCGGATGCGCTCGCGTCTCCGCTGACCAGAAGAGGTAGTAGTTCTCCCTCAGCTCCTTCGCGGCAAGCTTGGGGGGGGGGGAACTGCGCGCTCCTTCCGCAGCGCCGCAAGCCGCTGCGCCTCGGTCGACTTCACGACCTTCCCCTTGTCGGCTTTTGGAGCCATGGCGGAAGTGGTGGAGGAGATTGATGGCGTTGGTGGCGTTGGTGGCAATGGGGGGCGGAGCGCTGCTCTCTTTCGGCTTTGGAAAGATGAGGGAGCGGCGGAGATTTCTGAGATTTGAGTAGCAACCGGCGAATGTGCGAACTGCCCCTGTTTCCCCTGCTTATAAGGAGGGAGGGGGCGGACGTTCAGCATTTCCGAATAAAGTAACCACCCATGATCTCTCCCACGATGCCGCATTCAACGCGTGCCGTTCGGGGAGGGTGCGGTGGATACGAAGTGAGATACGGCGTAACCTAGGCCGCGCGTGCCCGTGCCCTGTTTTGGGCCTGGCCCAACAGCGCTCGGCACCGTGTATGGCCCAGGCCCGGGGGCTCCTGTCGGTGTACTAGAGTAGGGGTACCCTAGTATCCCGAACTTGTGCACAGGCAGTCGCAGCATCCCGCGGCAAGGCTTGCCGGGTGACCGCCAAGGTCCTCCGTGGTTCCTTTGGAGCCATTCAAGAACAAAGTATCCAAGTCAAGACCCCGGCAAGAGGAGCTTGCCGGGAAGGCCAACCAAGGCACCTCAAGACCCTGGCAAGAGGAGCTTGCCGGGAAGGCCACCCAAGGCATCTCAAGGAACTTGCCGCGACGCGCCACGCGTCCCGGCAAGGCCCGGTGAGCGACAAGCTCCCGGACGCGACAAGACAACGACTGCGGCAAGGCGCTTGCCACGGCAAGCCACCACTCTGTGCCTGTGCTCCAGCACCTCCACCAACGTATCGCTCTGGGACCTGTCGGTGCCTGTAGCAGGTAGCTGTACCTACCGCAGCACCTTTCCATTTTTACCCTTGTCTAAGTTGCCACCTGTCGGTGACCCCTTGAGCATATAAAAGGAGGCCCATGCGCAACGTAGGGAAGGGAGAGAGAACACTCAGGCTCGGTCTCGTTAGCTGCTGAAGTGTACTGTAGCACTTCGCGCTCCCGAGCAAGAAATCAATACAAACCACAAAGCAGGAGTAGGGTTTTCCGCATCCGTGCGGCCCGAACCTGGGTAAACTGCTCGTGTGCTTCGCCTCGATCCGCTCTTTGCACGACCTCCGCCCCTGCCGAACCGAAAGGGACTCGGCCCGCCGGTCCCATAGGTGCTCGTGGATCAGTACCCCGGCAGAAATCGATCTTTCATAACAAGATTCAGCAAAGCGGTATTAATTTCACAAGATTCCGCACTAGCATCGGGAGCAATCGGAGTACTAATAAAACCATTGTTGTTGGTATTGGAAAAGTCACACAATTTAGTATTATCTTGAGCCATCGTGACAAAGTAAGCAATCCAACACACGAGCACACAAGAAGCAAGCGAAGAAGACAAAAGGAAGAGGGTGAAGAAAAGGCGAATCTTTTCGAAAATCATTTTAGAAGTGGGGGAGAGGAAAACGAGAGGCGAATGGCGAATAATGTAATGCGAGGGACAAGAGTTTATGATGGGTACTTGGTATGTCTCGGCTTGGCGTAGATCTCCCCGGCAACGACGCCAGAAATCCTTCCCACTACCTCTTGAGCTTGCGTTGGTTTTACCCTTGAAGAGGAAAGGGTGATGCAGCAAAGTAGAGTAACTATTTCCCTCAGTTTTGACAACCAAGGTATCAATCCAGTAGGAGATAACATGACAGGCCACCGAATACCTGCACAAACAAACACCAAATTGCACCCAACGAGATAAGGGGTTGTTAATCCCTTCACGGTTATTTGCAAAGTGAGATCTGATATAGATTGATAAACGACAAAGTAATATTTTTGGTTTATGGAATGGAAAGTAAAAATTGCAAAGAAAGTAAATCAGAAACTAGAATTATAGATCATAAACTTATAGAGATGGAAAATAGAACCGGGAGCCATAGGTTTCACTAGAGGCTTCTCTCAAGAAAGGAATTATTATGATGGGGTGAACAAATTACTGCTGAGCAGTTGATAGAAAAGCGCAAATTTATGACGATATCTAAGGCAATGATCATGAACATAGGCATCATGTCCGTGTCAAATAGACCGAAACAATTCTGCATCTACTACTATTACTCCACACATCGACCGCTATCCAGCATGCATTTAGAGTATTAAGTTCATAAAGAACGGAGTAACGCCTTAAGAAAGATGACACGATGTAGAGGAATTAACTCAAAAAATATGATGAAAACCACATCTTTTTATGCTTGATGGCAACAATACAATACGTGTCGGATCCCCTTCTGTCACTAGGATCGAGCACCGCAAGATTGAACCCAAAGCTAAGCACTTCTCCCATTGCAAGAAAAAACCAATCTAGTTGGCCAAACCAAATCGATAGTTCGAAGAGACTTGCAAAGATATTAAATCGTGCATATAAGAATTCAGAGGAGATTCAAATAATATTCATAGATAAGCTGATCATAAATCCACAATTCATCGGATCTCGACAAACACACCGCAAAAGAGTATTACATCGAATAGATCTCCAAGAACATCGAAGAGAACTTTGTATTGAGAATCAAAGAGAGAGAAGAAGCCATCTAGCTACTTGCTATGGACCCATAGGTCTGTGGTAAACTACTCACGCTTCATCGGAGAGACAATGATGTTGATGTAGAAGCCCTCCATGATCGAATCCCCCTCCGGCAGGATGCCGGAAAAGGCCCCAAGATGGGATCTCATGAATACAGAAGGTTGTGGCAGTGGAAAAGTGGTTTCGTGGCTCCCCTGAAAGTTTTTGGGGTATATGAGTATCCCATTGTTAGAGGGTGGGAAGAAATGAAGCCTTCTCAGGATGTGTGGTTCCGGACCATCGGATTAGGTGTCCAAAACGATCATGACCGTCGGATCATCAGATGGATAGATCCTGGCCGCCGGATCATCATCTGGATCGATCCGGGCCGTCGGATCGAAGCCGGCACTGCTACAATGAATAGCGTGGCGCCACCGCCTGTAAATCCCATGCCCCACTGAGGGCATTCTCGTTTTTCACACCTACGCATATAAAACGCAGCAGCCCACGTGTAACCCTAGCTGCCGCTCCTCCCGCATCCTCTTCCTCTCCCTCTCTTGATCTTCTCTGGAAACCTAACCACGCATCTGCACGCTCCCTGCCGCGTCGTTGCCCCCGCTCGCCCTCGTGCCTTCCCCTCCTCCCTGCCCGCGCCGTTGCTCCCGCTCATCCTCGCGCCCTTGCAACTTCCCCTTCTCCCCGCCCTCTCCCTGCTCAGCCGGAGGAGCGCGGCTCACCGTCGGAGCGTGGCTCGCCGCCGATGCTCACGAGAGAGATCCCCGGGTACCGAGCTCGAATTCGCCCTATAGTGAGTCGTATTACAATTCACTGGCCAGGAGGCCCACCACTCCTCCTTCTCCTCCACCACGGGCATGTTCCTCACCAAGAGCGGGAGCGTCTCTGCCTGGAGGCGGCGCCATCGGCGGGAGGAGCGGCGGCTGGGTATCCGACTCTCTGCTTTGTTCGACAAGGAGCATGTCGCCGTCACCTTGGGTGCAGCCGTCCGGTGGAAGGCGCTCTCCCTTTTTCAGAAGGCGAGGAGGATCGGCGGATCCAGCCCCCCTCCTCTCCAGGTCTCACCTGCGTTCCATCCTCAGATTCACCCATGTCTTCTCAACACTCATGCTCCGCCTTCTCTTTCTCTCTGATCCATGTTGTCTATGTCTTAACATACATGTCTTTGCGTGTGCATGCAACAGCTCGGTAGAGACAAAAGAGGAGGTCACCGGGAGATGACGGAAGATCAAAGGAGGATGGTTAGTGTATGCTGCCCGAGTATTGTCAAATCTGTTTTTATATAGTGTTGGTTCCCAATTACTGAAGTAAAAAATTCACTAAGCTTGTGGGTACGGTAAGTTAGTGTTAATGTCTGTCACTGGTTACAGAAGTTAGTAGTTCACTGGATATTGGTTACAGTAAAATATCCCTATGTTACAGTAAGTTAGTGGTTAACTGAACTACCGAAGATGTCTTCAATTGTACATTAAAGTTAGTGTTCTAAATGTTCTCAGTACTGTACTGAAGATTTGTCACCGACTGTACTGAAGATTTAAAGTAAACTGAATTTAGAATGCATATACATTAGATTCCAAAAATTGTAGTAGCACTTGGTGCTCATATAAAGCCCATAAGAGCAACCAATTTAAAAGTTTAAAGATAATTTGTGAGAATCTACAACATTTTCTGTAGAGATTAACAGTGAGGCTTAATCTACAACATTATCTGTAGATTAATGGTCAGGCTAAATTGCACTCCATTTTCTGAGAAATCTAAACTGGATGCTGGTATTTCTATGGTCCAGTGAATTAATGCTTGACTATATCTCCAATACACTCAACCATTCTCTGTGATTATAGTTTCATCGTATCTCGAACACAAGGACACATGTATTACTGCAGTATAAATCTCCAAGGATTGTGTGCAAGCAATCTCTAGGATCAATATTCAGTTTAGCATATTAGTTAACACTAGGGCCAGTATTCAGTTAATAGTGGGATCAATATTCAGTTAACGCAAGTAATGTACATGTGGTTAGCATCAACGTGATCGATGCAGTGGACAATGCCAACAATCAGTTTGTTTTTGTGGACTGTTATCCTTGGACTGAACTCAAGCAGTAATAATATATTTGTATCTTGATTATTAGCAGAACAAGTTGCATGATAATTATTTCATTCTTAGGGAAATATTTGTTGCCGACTTGCTATTGACTCTCAGATTTACAAGGTCAATCGACATATGCGACAAAGATCCTGTTGTGCACAAGCATACTCCATACATTGTTATCCTCGTGAGGCTTGCAGAAAAATGGGCAGATGCGCGTGATGGTCAGTGACCTTCGGCCTGGAAAGAGAAAGGGGAATTTAAGGTACATGATTTTTTGGGTTTGTTGGTCAAATAAATAAACAAATTTCTAGGATATTTTGATTGTTTACAAAGCTACTGTTTTTGCGAGGACCTAATTCAAGCCGTATGCTTAAACCGCAAGTCATCCAAGAAGTGGTCCGGTTTTACACAGTGCTCCTAATAGTACATTAAAAGCAAAAACAGTGAACTCCCTCAAAATGATTTGGCCCTTGCCTCTCAATATGGTTCCCGGTGCATAATGGACTACCAAACAATGTTAAGAAGCCATAGGTAAGCAAGAATTCACAATTAACAGCCCTTGTAGCTGTGATAGTATGACATCATGATAGTTTGGTAAGCAAGAATTCACAATTAACAGTCCTTGTAGCATTTACATACATGTTGGGTTCAGATAGACTATGAAATACCTTGATGCTGACCCTAACAAGCCCAGCTAGACCATATGAACATGCAGCAACCAAGACAGTATTTGCACTTCTGCAGATACTATCTAATTTCGATAAAGAACTCTCTGGAAGTTGCAGTGGTGAAAACTTGGTGCATACTGCATATAGATGTTCTTCTAGAATGTGCATTTTAAGATCAAGTATTTTCTTGATTTTCATATTTAAGATCAAGCATTTTCTTGATTTTCTTAATATGGAGCTTTGACCATCTCTTTGGTGTCCAGTTTGGATAATTTTAGTTATAGCACCCAGGCAACTTTTGTTTCTTTCTGTATATTATCAGTCTTCTCAAAAATTGAAGGATTGGTAAGTCTTTTGGTATTCTTATATATTTTTAGTCCATGTTCGGATATCTAAATTCAGTTATGCTTTAATCTTCAAATTTTGAGAATCTATTTATTTACCTTGCTTTGTTATAATGTGTTCTATGCTCCTAAAAGATACCAACCTATCTGTGATGAGGATATGAATGGGAAGGAAACAAATTATTTTGTATAGACATTATCTTGAATACAAGGTAACTCATTTTGTATATGTGCGCGCACCTGACTGTCGCAGTGGCTCGGGAAGGAGTGTGATTGTGCTAGCAGAGTAAAAGACCATAATGGCAATGTCGCTCTGACTGCTCCTGGACTTCCATGGTGGCGCTGGAAGATTTAGCCTGCCGCTTTGCCTGCGCTTCGCCTGATCACCGTTCATCCAGGTCTGCTAAATTTTCTACCACCCGTCTCTCACTGTGTGTGTGAATACCCTTGGCTATGTGTATATATATATATGAGTTAAAAGGACATGTGCACATGAACAAATCATGTGATTTCTTTAATTCCATGAATAATGCTCGAGCCTTGTGATTTCTAACCTATGAATGTAGTTTTGACAAGGCAAATCCATTTTATTTAGAACCTGAACACTCATTACCTACAATTAAGGCTTTCTTGGACCGCCTCACCAACAAAAAAGTAATATACATTTACTCTTTTCCATAAAAAATAACTTAGCTTTAAGAATATAGTTCATTGCTCTCCTCTTTGAACTATTCCTGAATTTGTATATCAGTTCCTGAATAAATACATATGAATAAAACATTTTCTGTTTTTTGTATTGGCCTTCAATGAAGTTCCAAAAGGAGAAGTTTCCTTATAAGACAATAATACTTGGTTGAGTTGTTGACAAAAGTACAAATAAAATGTCCACTGGTATTGATAGTAGTTGGGTAGAGCCATTGGTCATTGAAAAATAAAATCTTAATTGAATTATGATTTGCTAAACATTTATAGCATCTTGGCAATTGTGTGCTTTCTCATGTAAACTCATCTCTCATGATGTTCAGTGATAATTATGGCAAACTGAAGATATGTTGTTTACGCAGTACTATAACATAGTTAAAATTCAAGCTCCTTTTGGCATTGTAACTGTGCTGCCTAATTATTTAGCACCGCGAACATCTAATTAAGTCAATGTATAGTTGTGTAAACTCAGGCCACAGATACATGTGTTGTCTAATTAAACCTATATTATAGATGTGTAAACTCATGCCAGAATGAATTGTAACTTAGTTCAGAAAAGTTGCTAGTTTAATACTTCTGTCTAACATTGCGCCCTCTATTAGATATGATGGCAAGAAATAAGGTTCTTGTCGGTGTCAAAACCGGTGGATCTCGGGTAGGGGGTCCCGAACTGCGCGTCTAAGGCGGATGGTAACAGGAGGTGGGGGATACGATGTTTACCCAGGTTTGGGCCCTCTCAATGGAGGTAATACCCTACGTCATGCTTGATTGATCTTGATGATATAAGTATTATAAGAGTTGATCTACCATGAGATCGTAGAGGCTAAACCCTAGAAGCTAGCCTATGGTATTATTGTTTGTATATCTATCAACACTAGCCTGGCCCTTGTTTATATAATGCACCAGAGGCCTAGGATAAGTCCTAGCCGAATACGCCGGTGGGGGAGGAGTCCTTGTCTTGACCACCAAGTCTTGTGGAATCTTCCTTGTATGCGGCAGCTGTCCGAACTGGCCCATGAGTATACGGCCATGGGGGTCCTCGGCCCAATCTAATTGACCGGGAGACGACGTGGTGAGTACCCCCTAGTCCATGACACCGTCAGTTCTCCTCTGTGAATGTCTTGTTGCACATGCATTAAACATTTTATATGGTGGGGGAATGATGCGGAAGTGAGAGTATACAAGTCAGTCCAGGTTTACTTAGGTTCCTTCATTTAAAGCGGTGTTTTCCTCGCTTGATTCAACATATAGCATTTCGATTACTTTTAACATATTTTGTTGGTTTGTTTCTATATAAATTTAGCCACTCTTCTTAGATGGTGTTGTGATTGGTGTAATTTAGCTTGCTTCTATGTACTGTTGAAGTTGTATTGCTGTGTATTCTGCTTTAAGACTTGCTATTAATTGTCACTTGCATACACATGATTAGATGGGTCATGGATTTATGCAGCTAGCATGCATGGCTAATCTTGTGTGCCTGCTGCAGAAATAGCTCGGGTGGTAAATTAAATGGCCACACTCTAATGTAGTAATGGTGAATCCACTTATGTAACCACCTATAGTAATCAAGGACCAATACTAACTGAAGATGAATAAAAATCATTGGTCAGAGAACAAGATAAGAAAGAGGTGGCCATTGAGTTGTCACGATAGATCATAATCATGATCAGTTATTTAGTTGTTTCTCCTATTGCATTGCATGTAAATGAATCTTAATATATTTCAACCCCAGATTTAATTTTCCGCCTTTTCAATTTGTTAAAATAAGAACACGGAAGCCTCCAAACTGTATTTGATATATTGGCGATTTCTAATTGAATAATTTATGGCCCACTCCCTCTCTAAAGCTTAATCAAATAAGTCTGATGTTCTCCTCTACCCTTGCTATCAGAAAATCTTCAATCTGTATTATATAATCGTTGTCTTGTCTTGTGTACCACTTTCAGAATATGACCTTCTTTATTTTACTTTAGTTTGCATCGATTATTTCTTCGCCCGATCCATGTTTTTAGATACTTCCCTTGAAAAAATAAATAGTTTTAGCTTTTAGATACTTATCCATGTTCAAGTAAATTAAAATGTTGAATGTTTCTCCCTAAATCATAGGGAGCAAAGTTCACGAGTTTTGAGTTGTAAACATGCCTTACAACCATTTTATTTATAAATACATGTAAATGATATAGATGTTGGTCTATCTCACCTGCAAAAAATGGCTTACAACCAATAGATCTATTGTTCCAACAGGTTCAAAATTGAACTTGTTTTGCTATAAATGGCCTCCCGCGGTTGTATACAAAGCTGAAGTAGGTACCATCTCCATGAAAGGTATCGTCGTTCGTAGAATTTTCAGTTAAACTATCAATTTGAGTATATTTTTATTTATTAATGTTAATCACACCAATGGAATCAACCTGCGGAACAGTACTTGCAAAGGTGTGTTGGAGCTGAACTAAGGAAGTTGTCAATGCTCAAGCCATGTGCAAGAAGAGTGAACCAGAAAACTAAGAAGATGTTTATTTTTTATTGTTTATCCTTAGGTTGTATTTGACTATTTATTGTGGCGAATTGGCCGAGTTTTCTAATTGGAGTCTCATTGAGGAATGTTGAAGGGTTTAGATTTATATTTAAGGTCTACCAGTAATATAGGAAGCAAGTTGTGGTGTGTGTGCCAGTTATCTTATGAACAAGTGAGACCACCATTAATTTAAATCTCTCATATACTTCGTTAAGTTGTCAATCTGGCATGTGTTCCTTTCAAGTTGCATGGACATTTTAATAATTAATTATGCAATTTTAGTGCTCCTAATTAGTTGCATGGCCATTTTAATATTTAATTAATTAGTTTTTATGCATGGTTAGTGCTAGGTAGATTCTATGCGTGCTTCTTTTGAAGGAAATATGCCCTAGAGGCAGTAATAAAGTTGTTATTTATATTTCTTTATATCATGATAAATGTTTATTATTCATGCTAGAATTGTATTAACCGGAAACTTAGTACATGTGTGAATACATAGACAAACAGAGTGTCACTAGTATGCCTCTACTTGACTAGCTCGTCAATCAAAGATGGTTAAGTTTCCTAGCCACGAACAAGGAGTTGTTATTTGATGAACGGGGTCACATCATTAGAGAATGATGTGATTGAATTGACTCATCTGTTAGCTTAGCACTTTGATCGTTTAGTTTACTGCTATTGCTTTCTCCATAACTTATACATGTTCCTATGACTATGAGATCATGCAACTCCCGAATACCGAAGGAACACTTAGTGTGCTATCAAATGTCACAACATAACCGGGTGACTATAAAGATGCTCAACAGGTGTCTCCGATGGTGTTTGTTGAGTTGGCATAGATCAAGATTAGGATTTGTCACTCCGTGTATTGGAGAGGTATCTCTAGGCCCTCTCGGTACTGCACATAACTATAAGCCTTGCAAGCAATGTGACTAATGAGTTAGTTATGGGATGTTGCATTACGGAACAAGTAAAGAGACTTGCCGGTAATGATATTGAACTAGGTATTGAGATACCGACGACCGAATCTCGATATAAAAGGATAGCTATATGTAAGGGAACAACGTATGTTGTTATGCGGTTTGACCGATAAAGATCTTCATAGAATATGTAGGAACCAATATGAGCATCTAGGTTCCGCTATTGGTTATTGACCGGAGATGACTCTCGGTCATGTCTACATAGTTCTCCAACCCTTAGGGTCCGCACGCTTAACGTTCGGTGACGATTAGTATTATGAGTTTATGTGTTTTGATGTAATGAAGGTTGTTTGGAGTCCCGGATGAGATCACGGACATGACGAGGAGTCTCGAAATGGTCGAGACATAAAGATCAATATATTGGAAGGCTATGTTTGGACATCGAAATGGTTCTGGGTGAGTTCGGGCATTTACCAGAGTACCGGGGGGTTACCGGAACCCCTCGGGGAGTGTATGGGCCTTAATGGGCCTTAGTGGGAAGAGAGGAGGAGGCGGCCAAGGTGAGACGCCCCCCACCCAAGCCCAATCCAAATTGGGGTCGGGGCCAGCCCCCCTTTCCTTCTCCCTCTCTCCCCCTTCCTTCTCTCCTAGTCCAACAAGGGAAAGGGGGAATCCTACTCCCACCGGGAGTAGGACCCCCCTGGGCGCGCCATAGAGAGCCTACCATCCCCCTCCTCCACTCATTTATATACGGGGGAGGGAGTCACCCCATAGACACACAAGTTGATTGTTTTAGCCGTGTGCGGTACCCCCCTCCACAGATTTCCACCTCGGTCATATCATTGTAGAGATTAGGTGAAGCCCTACGTCAGTAACTTCATCATCACCGTCATCACGCCATCGTGCTGACGAAACTCTCCCTCGACCTCAGCTGGATCTAGAATTCGTGGGACGTCACCGAGCTGAACGTGTGCAGATCGCGGAGGTGTCGTATCTTTGGTGCTAGGATCGGTCGGATCGTGAAGACGTACGACTGCATCAACCACATTGTCATAACGCTTCCGCTTTCGGTCTACGAGGGTACGTACGTGGACAACACTCTCCCCCCCCCCGTTGCTATGCATCACCTAGATGGATCTTGCGTGTGCGTAGGATTTTTTTTGAAATTACTGTGTTCCCCAACAGGTTCCCCTTCTGTCACTGGGATCAAGCACCGCAAGATTGAACTCAAAGCTAAACACTTCTCCCATTGCAAGAAAAACCAATCTAGTTGGCCAAACCAAATCGATAGTTCGAAGAGACTTGCAAAGATATCAAGTCATGCATATAAGAATTTAGAGGAGATTCAAATCATATTCATAGATAAGCTGATCATAAGTCCACAATTCATTGCATCTCGGCAAACACACCGCAAAAAAGTATTACATCGAATAGATCTCCAAGAACATCAGGAAGAACATGGTATTGAGAATCAAAGAGAGAGAAGAAGCCATCTAGCTACTAGCTATGGACCCGTAGGTCTATGGTAAACTACTCACGCTTCATCGGAGAGGCAATGGTGTTGATGTAGAAGCCTCTGTGATCGAACCCCCCTCCGACAGGACGCAGGAAAAGGCCCCTAGATGGGATCTCACGGGTACAGAAGGTTGCGGCGGTGGAAAAGTGTTTTCGTGGCTCTCCTGGTAGGTTTGGGAATATTTGAGAATAATAGAATATATAGGTGGAAGAAATAGGTCGGTGGAGTCACGAGGGGCCCACAAGGGTGGGGGCACACCCTCTATCCTTGTGGCCGCCACATGGCTTTCCTAACATGTACTCCAAGTCCTCTGGATCTTCTTCTGGTCCAAAAATAAGTTCCGTGAAGTTTCAGGTCAATTGGACTCCGTTTGATTTTCATTTTCTGCGATACTGTAAAACAAGGAAAAAATACAGAAACTGACACTGGGCTCTAGGTTACTAGGTTAGTCCCAAAAATCATATAAAATAACATATAAATGCATATAAAACATCCAAGGTTGATAATATAATAGCATGGAACAATCAAAAATTATAAATACGTTGGAGACGTATCAGCACTCCCAAGCTTAATTCCTGCTCGTCCTCGAGTAGGTAAAGGATAAAAACATAATGTAGTTCTCTTTATTGTGGCAAGAATATTCAGATCCATAAGATTCAAGACAAAAGTTTAATATTGACATAAAAATAATAATACTTCAAGCATACTAACCAAGTAATCATGTCTTCTCAAAATAACATGGCCAAATAAAGTTATCCCTACAAAATCATATAGTCTGGCTATGCTCTATCTTCACCACACAACATATTTAAATCATGCACAACCCCGATGACAAGCCAAGCAATTGTTTCATACTTTTGATGTTCTCAAACTTTTTCAATCTTCATGCAATATATGAGCGTGAGCCATGGACATAGCACTATAGGTGGAATATAATGGTGGTTGTGGAGAAGACAAAAAGGAGAAGATAGTCTCACATCAACTAGGCGTATCAATGGGCTATGGAGATGCCCATCAATAGATATCAATGTGAGTGAGTAGGGATTGCCATGCAATGGATGCGCTCGATCTATAAATGTATGAAAGCTCAACAAAAGGAACTAGTGGGTGTGCATCCAACTCGCTTGCTCACAAAGACCTAGGGCATTTTGAGGAAGTCCATCATTGGAATATACAAGCCAAGTTCTATAATGAAAGATTCCCATTAGTATATGAAAGTGACAACATAGGAGACTCTCTATCATGAAGATCATGGTGCTACTTTGAAGCACGAGTGTGTTAAAAGGATAGTAGCATTGCCCCTTCTCTCTTTTCTCTCAATTTTATTTTTTTTATTTGGGCCTTTTCTCTTTATTATGGCCTCTTTTTTTCGTCTGGAGTCTCATCCCGACTTATGGGGGAATCATAGTCTCCATCATCCTTTCCTCACTGGGACAATGCTCTAATAATGATGATCATCACACTTTTATTTACTTACAACTCAAGAATTACAACTCAATACTTAGAACAAAATATGACTCTATATGAATGCCTCCGGCGGTGTACCGGGATGTGCAATGACTCAAGAGTGACATGTATGGAAGAATTATGAACGGTGGCTTTGCCACAAATACGATGTTAACTATGATCATGCAAAGCAATATGACAATGATGAAGCGTGTCATAATAACGGAACAGTGGAAAGTTGCATGGCAATATATCTCGGGATGGCTATGGAAATGCCATAATAGGTAGGTATGATGGTTGTTTTGAGGAAGATATATGGTGGGTTTATGGTACCGGTGAAAGTTGCGCGGTACTAGAGAGGCTAGCAATGGTGGAAGGGTGAGAGTGCGTATAATCCATGGACTCAACATTAGTCATAAATAACTCACATACTTATTGCAAAAATCTATTAGTTATCGAAACAAAGTACTACGCACATGCTCCTAGGGGGATAGATTGGTAGGAAAAGACCATCGCTCGTCCCCGACCGCCACTCATAAGGAAGACAATCAATAAATAAATCATGCTCCGACTTCATCACATAACGGTCCACCATACATGCATGCTACGGGATTCACAAACTTTAACACAAGTATCTCTCAAATTCACAACTACTCACTAGCATGACTCTAATATTACCATCCTCATATCTCAAAACAATCATCAAGTATCAAACTTATCATAGTATTCAATGCACTTTATATGAAAGTTTTTATTATATCCCTCTTGGATGCCCATCATATTAGGACTAGCTTCATAACCAAAGAAAACTACCATGCTGTTCTAAAGACTCTCAAAATAATATAAGTGAAGCACGAGAGTTCATCTAATTCTTCAAAATAAAACCACTGCCATTCCCTAAAAAGATATAAGTGAAGCACTAGAGCAACAACAAACTACTCCGAAATATATAAGTGAAGATCAATGAGTAGTCGAATAATTATGAAACTATATGAAGACTCTCTAACATTAAAGAATTTAAGATCTTGGTATTTTATTCAAAAAGCAAGCAAATCCTAACAAAATAAATTGACACTCCAAGCAAAACACATATCATGTGGTAAATAAAAATATAGCTCCAAGTAAAGTTACTGATGAATGAAGACGACAGAGGGGATGCCATCCGGGGCATCCCCAAGCTTAGGCTCTTGGTTGTCCTTTAATATTACCTTGGGGTGCCATGGGAATCCCCAAGCTTAGGCTCTTGCCACTCCTTGTTCCATAATCCATCAGAACTTAACCCAAAACTTGAGAACTTCACAACACAAAACTCAAAATAGAAAATCTCGTGAGCTCCGTTAGCGAAAGAAAACAAAACACCACTTCAAGATACTGTAATGAACTCATTATTGATTTATATTGGTGTTAAACCTACTGTATTCCAACTTCTCTATGGTTTATAAACTATTTACTAGCCATGGATTCATCAAAATAAGCAAACAACACATATAAAACATAATCTGTCCAAAACATAACAGTCTGTAGTAATCTGTAACTAACGCCAACTTCTGGAACCCCAAAAATTCTAAAATAAATTGCTGGACGTGAGGAATTTATCTATTAATCATCTGCAAAAAGAATTTACTAAACTAGTCGTCAACCCGTGCATTCGCACGGGCTAGGTTTTTAAATTTTTATTATTACTTGTGATCTTCCTTTAAATGATGGATATTGTAGTACATGTATAGAAATTATTGCTCTAACAACTATACCACCATCTATTACCAACTATAAATTATCAAGACAATATCACTTATTTCAATAATTTTCAAGTGAGATTGCATACTTTAAAAATTAATGGGAAGGAAAATTTGAACAATGGACGCCCACATGCAATCGAGATAAAATGAAATTATAACTTAATTAAGAACTCAATTAAGTAGATAGCAATGGTAGAATTGAACTACTTAATGAACCGGAAGGAAGACCATGCATCAAGATTATGTGGCAACCATATGCATGCTCATAAGTATTCCTTTTCGTAACTTCTCCTTGATTCTATCAACACTAACGCTCCATGGAGAGATTGTTCACTGTTACACATACCTGAAAATGCATGTGCATACGGCACACCAAGTTATAAATCATTATCTATGTGAAATTAAGAGACGTTATAGCTGAAAAGTAGTCTGGCAGCACATTATAGCTAAACAATAAGGAAATGATAATTGCAATGAATGGGGTACAAACTACGATTTGACTCCTGGCACCGTCATGATGATACCACACAGTTAAAATACTAAAGACACTTTGATAGACAAAACAACCCAAGACACCAATGCGATACAAAGCTCCGCAAACAATGGTTAGAAGTCAAAATAACTGGAACAAAATGTACAAACAGCCAAAATACACTCACTCAGTGTCAGAAAGAACAAACAAATATCTTACCTCATTTATGATATATAATTTGCATAAAATAGTGAAAAATATATACAAAAAGTAGTTCTAAGATCAGTTTTTGTAAAAGCATTAGCACATTCACCCAATATGTTGGTACTTCTGCCAATAAAGAAATCTA
Organism: Triticum urartu; assembly: GCF_003073215.2. Taxonomy (NCBI): domain Eukaryota; kingdom Viridiplantae; phylum Streptophyta; class Magnoliopsida; order Poales; family Poaceae; genus Triticum; species Triticum urartu. Next base: position 576,331,960 of record NC_053025.1, on the reverse strand, counting down.
GTACATATGGTCAATGCCATTAGTCCATTCGGCCCACAATAATGCTCGGAAGAAAAAATTTATTTAGAAAAAAGAAAATTATAGAAAAAATATCAAAAAGATTAGGGTTAACTTAGAAATTTTGGAAATATATTGATCCATGATCTCATATACAAATATTCATTCTAAATTAATCAAGTGGAATTGTTGGAGATTGTACAGTCTGAACATCACAAACATAATGAATTTATTTTCACAAAATACATT